>NC_092380.1:117886430-118100321 GCF_030028105.1 Mobula birostris | reverse complement strand
TACAGGAACTCAGTGAAAACACAGGACAGACTGCAGGAAATCTGTGAAAACACAGAGCAGTCTGCAAGAAGTTAGAGAAAACACGGGACAGTCTGCAGGATCTCAGTGAAAACACACGGCAGTCTGCAGGAAGTCAGAGAGAACACGGGATAGTCTGCAAGAACTCAGTGAAAACACACGGCAGTCTGCAGGAAGTCAGAAAATACACGGGATAGTCTGCAGGAACTCAGTGAAAACACAGAATGTCTGCAGGATATCAGAGAAAACACGTGACGGTCTCCAGAAACTCAGAGAAAACACAAGACAGTCCGCAGGAACTCAGTGAATACACGGGGCACTCTGCAGGAACTCCGTGAAAACACAGGATAGTCTGCTGGAACTCAGTGAAAACAAAGGACAGTCTGTACGAACTCAGTGAAAACATGGGACAGTCTGCTGGAAGGCAGTGAAAACACTGGACATTCTGCAGGAACTCAGTGAAAACACAGACAGTCTGCAGGAACTCTGTGAAAACACAGGACAGTCTTCAGGAACACAGTGAAAACACGGGACAATCTGCAGGAATTCAGTGAAAACAAAGGACAGTCTGCTGGAACTCAGTGAAAACACAGAACAGTCTGCAGGAAGTCAGAGATAACATGGCACAGTCTCCAGGAACTCAGTGAAAACACAGGGTAGTCTGCTGGAACTCAGTGAAAACACAGAACAGCATGCAGGAAGTCAGTGAAAACACGGGATAGTCTGCAAGAACTCAGTGAAAACACAGGGCAGTCTGCTGGAACTCAGTGAAAACACAGAACAGTCTGCAGGAAGTCAGAGAAAACACGGGACAGTCTGCAGGATCTCAGTGAAAACACACGGCAGTCTGCAGGAAGTCAGAGAGAACACGGGATAGTCTGCAAGAACTCAGTGAAAACACAGAACAGTCTGCAGGAAGTCAGAGGAAACACGTGACGGTTTCCAGAAACTCAGTGAAAACACGGGACAGTCCTCAGGAGCTCAGTGAAAACACAGGACAGTCTGCAGGAACTCAGTGAAAACACACGGCAGTCTGCAGGAAGTCAGAGAGAACACGGGGATAGTCTGCAAGAACTCAGTGAAAACACAGAATGTCTGCAGGATATCAGAGAAAACACGTGACGGTCTCCAGAAACTCAGCGAAAACACGGGACATTCTGCAGGAGCTCAGTGAAAACACAGGACAGTCTGCAGGAACTCAGTGAAAACACACGGCAGTCTGCAGGAAGTCGGAGAAAACATGGGATAGTCTGCAGGAACTCAGTGAAAACACGGGACAGTCTGCAGGAACTCAGTGAAAACACAAACAGTCTGCAGGAACTCAGTGAAAACACAGGACAGTCTGCTGGAACTCAGTGAAAACAGAGAACAGTCTGCATGGTATTCAGAGAAAACATGGCACAGTCTGCTGGAACTCAGTGAAAATACAGAACAGTCTGCAGGAAGTCAGAGAAAACATGGCACAGTCTGCAGGAACTCAGTGAAAACACAGAGCAGTCTGCAGGAACTCAGTGAAAACACACGGCAGTCTGCAGGAAGTCAGAGAGAACACGGGGATAGTCTGCAAGAACTCAGTGAAAACACAGAACAGTCTGCAGCAAGTCAGAGGAAACACGTGACGGTCTCCAGAAACTCAGTGAAAACACGGGACAGTCCTCAGGAGCTCAGTGAAAACACAGGACAGTCTGCAGGAACTCAGTGAAAACGCAGAATGTCTACAGGATATCAGAGAAAACACGTGACGGTCTCCAGAAACTCAGCGAAAACACGGGACATTCTGCAGGAGCTCAGTGAAAACACAGGACAGTCTGCAGGAACTCAGTGAAAACACAGGGCAGTCTGCAGGAAGTCAGAGAAAACACGGGACAGTCTGCAGGATCTCAGTGAAAACACACGGCAGTCTGCAGGAAGTCAGAGAGAACACGGGGATAGTCTGCAAGAACTCAGTGAAAACACAGAACAGTCTGCAGGAAGTCAGAGGAAACACGTGACCGTCTCCAGACACTCAGTGAAAACATGGGACAGTCTGCAGGAACTCACTGAAAACACACGGCAGTCTGCAGGAAGTCAGAGAAAACATGGGATAGTCTGCAGGAACTCAGTGAAAACACGGGCAGTCTGCAGGAACTCAGTGAAAACACAGACAGTCTGCAGGAACTCAGTGAAAACACAGAACAGTCTGCATGGTATTCAGAGAAAACATGGCACAGTCTGCTGGAACTCAGTGAAAACACAGAACCGTCTGCAGGAAGTCAGAGAAAACATGGCACAGTCTGCAGGAACTCAGTGAAAACACAGCGCAGTCTGCAGGAGCTCAGTGAAAACACACGGCAGTCTGCAGGAAGTCAGAGAGAACACGTGGCAGTCTGCAGGAACTCAGTGAAAACACACGGCAGTCTGCAGGAAGTCAGACAGAACGCGGGATAGTCTGCAAGAAATCAGTGAAAACACAGAACAGTCTGCAGGAGGTCAGAGGAAACACGTGACGGTCTCCAGAAACTCAGTGAAAACATGGGACAGTCTGCAGGAGCTCAGTGAAAACACGGGTCAGTCTGCAGGAATTCAGTGAAAACACAGGACAGGGTACAGGAACTCAGTGAAATCACGGGTCAGTCTGCAGGAACAGTGAAAACACGGGACAGGGTACAGGAACTCAGTGAAATCACGGGTCAGTCTGCAGGAATTCAGTGAAAACACAGGACAGTCTGCTGGAACTCAGTGAAAACACAGAACAGTCTGCAGGAGTCAGAGAAAGCATGGCACAGTCTGCAGGAACTCAGTGAAAACACAGGGCAGTCTGCTGTAACTCAGTGAAAACACAGAACAGTCTGCAGGAAGTAGAGAAAACACGGGACAGTCTGCAGGAACTCAGTGAAAACACAGGACAGTCTGCAGGAGCTCTGTGAAAACACAGAACAGTCTGCAGAAAATCAGAGAAAACAGGGGACGGTCTGCAGGAAGTAAGACAAAACAGGGGACAGTCTGCAGAAACTCAGTGAAAACACGGGACTTTCTGCAGGAACAGTGAAAACACAGGACAGTCTACAGGAACTCAGTGAAAACACACGGCAGTCTGCAGGAAGTCGGAGAAAACATGGGATAGTCTGCAGGAACTCAGTGAAAACACGGGACAGTCTGCAGAATCTCAGTGAAAACACACGGCAGTCTGCAGGAAGTCAGAGAGAACACGGGGATAGTCCGCCAGAACTCAGTGAAAACACAGAACAGTCTGCAGGAAGTCTGAGGAAACACATGACGGTCTCCAGAAACTCAGTGAAAACACGGGACAGTCTGCAGGAGCACAGTGAAAACACAGGACAGTCTGCAGGAACTCAGTGAAAACACACGGCAGTCTGCAGGAAGTCAGAGAAAACACGGGATAGTCTGCAGGAACTCAGTGAAAACACAGAATGTCTGCAGGATATCAGAGAAAACACGTGACGGTCTCCAGAAACTCAGCGAAAACACGGGACATTCTGCAGCCACTCAGTGAAAACACAGGACAGTCTGCAGGAACTCAGTGAAAACACACGGCAGTCTGCAGGAAGTCAGAGAAAACATGGGATAGTCTGCAGGAACTCAGTGAAAACACGGGACAGTCTGCAGGAACTCAGTGAAAACACAGGACAGTCTGCTGGAACTCAGTGAAAACACAGACAGTCTGCAGGAACTCAGTGAAAACACAGAACAGTCTGCAGGAAGTCAGAGAAAACATGGCACAGTCTGCAGGAACTCAGTGAAAACACAGGGCAGTCTGCAGGAACTCAGTGAAAACACACGGCAGTCTGCAGGAAGTCAGAGAAAACACGGGACAGTCTGCAGGATCTCAGTGAAAACACACGGCAGTCTGCAGGAAGTCAGAGAGAACACGGGGATAGTCTGCAAGAACTCAGTGAAAACACAGAACAGTCTGCAAGAAGTCAGAGGAAACACGTGACCGTCTCCAGACACTCAGTGAAAACACGGTACAGTCTGCAGGAGCTCAGTGAAAACACAGGACAGTCTGCAGGAACAGTGAAAACACGGGACAGGGTACAGGAACTCAGTGAAATCACGGGTCAGTCTGCAGGAATTCAGTGAAAACACAGGACAGTCTGCTGGAACTCAGTGAAAACACAGAACAGTCTGCAGGAGTCAGAGAAAGCATGGCACAGTCTGCAGGAACTCAGTGAAAACACAGGACAGTCTGCTGTAACTCAGTGAAAACACAGAACAGTCTGCAGGAAGTAGAGAAAACACGGGACAGTCTGCAGGAACTCAGTGAAAACACAGGACAGTCTGCAGGAGCTCTGTGAAAACACAGAACAGTCTGCAGAAAATCAGAGAAAACAGGGGACGGTCTGCAGGAAGTAAGACAAAACAGGGGACAGTCTGCAGAAACTCAGTGAAAACACGGGACTTTCTGCAGGAACAGTGAAAACACAGGACAGTCTACAGGAACTCAGTGAAAACACAGGGCAGTCTGCTGGAACTCAGTGAAAACACAGAACAGTCTGCAGGAAGTCAGAGAAAACACGGGACAGTCTGCAGGATCTCAGTGAAAACACACGGCAGTCTGCAGGAAGTCAGAGAGAACACGGGATAGTCTGCAAGAACTCAGTGAAAACACAGAACAGTCTGCAGGAAGTCAGAGGAAACACGTGACGGTTTCCAGAAACTCAGTGAAAACACGGGACAGTCCTCAGGAGCTCAGTGAAAACACAGGACAGTCTGCAGGAACTCAGTGAAAACACACGGCAGTCTGCAGGAAGTCAGAGAGAACACGGGGATAGTCTGCAAGAACTCAGTGAAAACACAGAATGTCTGCAGGATATCAGAGAAAACACGTGACGGTCTCCAGAAACTCAGCGAAAACACGGGACATTCTGCAGGAGCTCAGTGAAAACACAGGACAGTCTGCAGGAACTCAGTGAAAACACACGGCAGTCTGCAGGAAGTCGGAGAAAACATGGGATAGTCTGCAGGAACTCAGTGAAAACACGGGACAGTCTGCAGGAACTCAGTGAAAACACAAACAGTCTGCAGGAACTCAGTGAAAACACAGGACAGTCTGCTGGAACTCAGTGAAAACAGAGAACAGTCTGCATGGTATTCAGAGAAAACATGGCACAGTCTGCTGGAACTCAGTGAAAATACAGAACAGTCTGCAGGAAGTCAGAGAAAACATGGCACAGTCTGCAGGAACTCAGTGAAAACACAGAGCAGTCTGCAGGAACTCAGTGAAAACACACGGCAGTCTGCAGGAAGTCAGAGAGAACACGGGGATAGTCTGCAAGAACTCAGTGAAAACACAGAACAGTCTGCAGCAAGTCAGAGGAAACACGTGACGGTCTCCAGAAACTCAGTGAAAACACGGGACAGTCCTCAGGAGCTCAGTGAAAACACAGGACAGTCTGCAGGAACTCAGTGAAAACGCAGAATGTCTACAGGATATCAGAGAAAACACGTGACGGTCTCCAGAAACTCAGCGAAAACACGGGACATTCTGCAGGAGCTCAGTGAAAACACAGGACAGTCTGCAGGAACTCAGTGAAAACACAGGGCAGTCTGCAGGAAGTCAGAGAAAACACGGGACAGTCTGCAGGATCTCAGTGAAAACACACGGCAGTCTGCAGGAAGTCAGAGAGAACACGGGGATAGTCTGCAAGAACTCAGTGAAAACACAGAACAGTCTGCAGGAAGTCAGAGGAAACACGTGACCGTCTCCAGACACTCAGTGAAAACACGGGACAGTCTGCAGGAACTCACTGAAAACACACGGCAGTCTGCAGGAAGTCAGAGAAAACATGGGATAGTCTGCAGGAACTCAGTGAAAACACGGGCAGTCTGCAGGAACTCAGTGAAAACACAGAACAGTCTGCATGGTATTCAGAGAAAACATGGCACAGTCTGCTGGAACTCAGTGAAAACACAGAACCGTCTGCAGGAAGTCAGAGAAAACATGGCACAGTCTGCAGGAACTCAGTGAAAACACAGGGCAGTCTGCAGGAGCTCAGTGAAAACACACGGCAGTCTGCAGGAAGTCAGTTAGAACACGTGGCAGTCTGCAGGAACTCAGTGAAAACACACGGCAGTCTGCAGGAAGTCAGACAGAACGCGGGATAGTCTGCAAGAAATCAGTGAAAACACAGAACAGTCTGCAGGAGGTCAGAGGAAACACGTGACGGTCTCCAGAAACTCAGTGAAAACATGGGACAGTCTGCAGGAGCTCAGTGAAAACACAGGACAGTCTGCCGGATATCAGAGAAAGCACGTGACGGTCTCCAGAAACTCAGAGAAAACACAAGACAGTCCGCAGGAACTCAGTGTATACACGGGATACTCTGCAGGAACTCCGTGAAAACACGGGACAGTCTGCAGGAACTCAGTCAAAACACAGACAGTCTGCAGGAACTCTGTGAAAACACAGGACAGTCTGCAGGAACAGTGAAAACACGGGACAGGGTACAGGAACTCAGTGAAATCACGGGTCAGTCTGCAGGAATTCAGTGAAAACACAGGACAGTCTGCTGGAACTCAGTGAAAACACAGAACAGTCTGCAGGAGTCAGAGAAAGCATGGCACAGTCTGCAGGAACTCAGTGAAAACACAGAACAGTCTGCAGGAAGTAGAGAAAACACGGGACAGTCTGCAGGAACTCAGTGAAAACACAGGACAGTCTGCAGGAGCTCTGTGAAAACACAGAACAGTCTGCAGAAAATCAGAGAAAACAGGGGACGGTCTGCAGGAAGTAAGACAAAACAGGGGACAGTCTGCAGAAACTCAGTGAAAACACGGGACTTTCTGCAGGAACAGTGAAAACACAGGACAGTCTACAGGAACTCAGTGAAAACACACGGCAGTCTGCAGGAAGTCGGAGAAAACATGGGATAGTCTGCAGGAACTCAGTGAAAACACGGGACAGTCTGCAGAATCTCAGTGAAAACACACGGCAGTCTGCAGGAAGTCAGAGAGAACACGGGGATAGTCCGCCAGAACTCAGTGAAAACACAGAACAGTCTGCAGGAAGTCTGAGGAAACACATGACGGTCTCCAGAAACTCAGTGAAAACACGGGACAGTCTGCAGGAGCACAGTGAAAACACAGGACAGTCTGCAGGAACTCAGTGAAAACACACGGCATTCTGCAGGAAGTCAGAGAAAACACGGGATAGTCTGCAGGAACTCAGTGAAAACACAGAATGTCTGCAGGATATCAGAGAAAACACGTGACGGTCTCCAGAAACTCAGCGAAAACACGGGACATTCTGCAGCCACTCAGTGAAAACACAGGACAGTCTGCAGGAACTCAGTGAAAACACACGGCAGTCTGCAGGAAGTCAGAGAAAACATGGGATAGTCTGCAGGAACTCAGTGAAAACACGGGACAGTCTGCAGGAACTCAGTGAAAACACAGGACAGTCTGCTGGAACTCAGTGAAAACACAGACAGTCTGCAGGAACTCAGTGAAAACACAGAACAGTCTGCAGGAAGTCAGAGAAAACATGGCACAGTCTGCAGGAACTCAGTGAAAACACAGGGCAGTCTGCAGGAACTCAGTGAAAACACACGGCAGTCTGCAGGAAGTCAGAGAAAACACGGGACAGTCTGCAGGATCTCAGTGAAAACACACGGCAGTCTGCAGGAAGTCAGAGAGAACACGGGGATAGTCTGCAAGAACTCAGTGAAAACACAGAACAGTCTGCAAGAAGTCAGAGGAAACACGTGACCGTCTCCAGACACTCAGTGAAAACACGGTACAGTCTGCAGGAGCTCAGTGAAAACACAGGACAGTCTGCAGGAACAGTGAAAACACGGGACAGGGTACAGGAACTCAGTGAAATCACGGGTCAGTCTGCAGGAATTCAGTGAAAACACAGGACAGTCTGCTGGAACTCAGTGAAAACACAGAACAGTCTGCAGGAGTCAGAGAAAGCATGGCACAGTCTGCAGGAACTCAGTGAAAACACAGGGCAGTCTGCTGTAACTCAGTGAAAACACAGAACAGTCTGCAGGAAGTAGAGAAAACACGGGACAGTCTGCAGGAACTCAGTGAAAACACAGGACAGTCTGCAGGAGCTCTGTGAAAACACAGAACAGTCTGCAGAAAATCAGAGAAAACAGGGGACGGTCTGCAGGAAGTAAGACAAAACAGGGGACAGTCTGCAGAAACTCAGTGAAAACACGGGACTTTCTGCAGGAAAAGTGAAAACACAGGACAGTCTACAGGAACTCAGTGAAAACACACGGCAGTCTGCAGGAAGTCGGAGAAAACATGGGATAGTCTGCAGGAACTCAGTGAAAACACGGGACAGTCTGCAGAATCTCAGTGAAAACACACGGCAGTCTGCAGGAAGTCAGAGAGAACACGGGGATAGTCCGCCAGAACTCAGTGAAAACACAGAACAGTCTGCAGGAAGTCTGAGGAAACACATGACGGTCTCCAGAAACTCAGTGAAAACACGGGACAGTCTGCAGGAGCACAGTGAAAACACACGGCAGTCTGCAGGAAGTCAGAGAAAACACGGGATAGTCTGCAGGAACTCAGTGAAAACACAGAATGTCTGCAGGATATCAGAGAAAACACGTGACGGTCTCCAGAAACTCAGCGAAAACACGGGACATTGTGCAGCCACTCAGTGAAAACACAGGACAGTCTGCAGGAACTCAGTGAAAACACATGGCAGTCTGCAGGAAGTCAGAGAAAACATGGGATGGTCTGCAGGAACTCAGTGAAAACACGGGACAGTCTGCAGGAACTCAGTGAAAACACAGGACAGTCTGCTGGAACTCAGTGAAAACACAGACAGTCTGCAGGAACTCAGTGAAAACACAGAACAGTCTGCAGGAAGTCAGAGAAAACATGGCACAGTCTGCAGGAACTCAGTGAAAACACAGGGCAGTCCTCAGGAGCTCAGTGAAAACACAGGACAGTCTGCAGGAACTCAGTGAAAACACACGGCAGTCTGCAGGAAGTCAGAGGAAACACGTGACGGTTTCCAGAAACTCAGTGAAAACACGGGACAGTCCTCAGGAGCTCAGTGAAAACACAGGACAGTCTGCAGGAACTCAGTGAAAACACACGGCAGTCTGCAGGAAGTCAGAGAGAACACGGGGATAGTCTGCAAGAACTCAGTGAAAACACAGAATGTCTGCAGGATATCAGAGAAAACACGTGACGGTCTCCAGAAACTCAGCGAAAACACGGGACATTCTGCTGGAAGTCAGTGAAAACACAGGACAGTCTGTACGAACTCAGTGAAAACATGGGACAGTCTGCTGGAAGTCAGTGAAAACACGGGACAGTCTGCAGGAACTCAGTGAAAACACAGACAGTCTGCAGGAACTCTGTGAAAACACAGGACAGTCTGCAGGAACTCAGTGAAAACACAGGACAGACTGCAGGAAATCTGTGAAAACACAGAACTGTCTACAAGAAGTCAGAGAAAACACGGGACAGTCTGCAGGATCTCAGTGAAAACACACGGCAGTCTGCAGGAAGTCAGAGAGAACACGGGATAGTCTGCAAGAACTCAGTGAAAACAAAGGACAGTCTGTACGAACTCAGTGAAAACATGGGACAGTCTGCTGGAAGGCAGTGAAAACACTGGACATTCTGCAGGAACTCAATGAAAACACAGACAGTCTGCAGGAACTCTGTGAAAGCACAGGACAGTCTTCAGGAACTCAGTGAAAACACGGGACAATCTCCAGGAATTCAGTGAAAACAAAGGACAGTCTGCTGGAACTCAGTGAAAACACAGAACAGTCTGCAGGAAGTCAGAGGTAACATGGCACAGTCTCCAGGAACTCAGTGAAAACACAGGGCAGTCTGCTGGAACTCAGTGAAAACACAGAACAGTCTGCAGGAAGTCAGTGAAAACACGGGACAGTCTGCAGGAACTCTGTGAAAACACAGAACAGTCTGCAGGAAGTCAGAGAAAACACGGGACAGTCTGCAGGATCTCAGTGAAAACACACGGCAGTCTGCAGGAAGTCAGAGAGAACACGGGATAGTCTGCAAGACCTCAGTGAAAACACAGGGCAGTCTGCTGGAACTCAGTGAAAACACAGAACAGTCTGCAGGAAGTCAGAGAAAACACGGGACGGTCTGCAGGATCTCAGTGAAAACACACGGCAGTCTGCAGGAAGTCAGAGAGAACACGGGATAGTCTGCAAGAACTCAGTGAAAACACAGAACAGTCTGCTGAAACTCAGTGAAAACACAGAACAGTCTGCAGGAAATCAGAGAAAACACGGGACAGTCTGCAGGATCTCAGTGAAAACACACGGCAGTCTGCAGGAAGTCAGAGAGAACACGGGATAGGCTGCAAGAACTCAGTGAAAACACAGAACAGTCTGCAGGAAGTCAGAGGAAACACGTGACGGTTTCCAGAAACTCAGTGAAAACACGGGACAGTCCTCAGGAGCTCAGTGAAAACACAGGACAGTCTGCAGGAACTCAGTGAAAACACACGGCAGTCTGCAGGAAGTCAGAGGAAACACGTGACGGTTTCCAGAAACTCAGTGAAAACACGGGACAGTCCTCAGGAGCTCAGTGAAAACACAGGACAGTCTGCAGGAACTCAGTGAAAACACACGGCAGTCTGCAGGAAGTCAGAGAGAACACGGGGATAGTCTGCAAGAACTCAGTGAAAACACAGAATGTCTGCAGGATATCAGAGAAAACACGTGACGGTCTCCAGAAACTCAGCGAAAACACGGGACATTCTGCTGGAAGTCAGTGAAAACACAGGACAGTCTGTACGAACTCAGTGAAAACATGGGACAGTCTGCTGGAAGTCAGTGAAAACACGGGACAGTCTGCAGGAACTCAGTGAAAACACAGACAGTCTGCAGGAACTCTGTGAAAACACAGGACAGTCTGCAGGAACTCAGTGAAAACACGGGACAGTCTGCAGGAACAGTGAAAACACGGGGCAGGGTGCAGGAATTCAGGGAAAACACAGGACAGTCTGCTGGAACTCAGTGAAAACACAGAACAGTCTGCAGGAAGTCAGAGAAAACATGGCACAGTCTGCAGAAACTCAGTGAAAACACAGGGCAGTCTGCTGGAACTCAGTGAAAACACAGAACATTCTGCAGGAAGTCAGAGAAAACACGGGACAGTCTACAGGAACTCAGTGAAAACACAGGACAGACTGCAGGAAATCTGTGAAAACACAGAGCAGTCTGCAAGAAGTTAGAGAAAACACGGGACAGTCTGCAGGATCTCAGTGAAAACACACGGCAGTCTGCAGGAAGTCAGAGAGAACACGGGATAGTCTGCAAGAACTCAGTGAAAACACACGGCAGTCTGCAGGAAGTCAGAAAATACACGGGATAGTCTGCAGGAACTCAGTGAAAACACAGAATGTCTGCAGGATATCAGAGAAAACACGTGACGGTCTCCAGAAACTCAGAGAAAACACAAGACAGTCCGCAGGAACTCAGTGAATACACGGGGCACTCTGCAGGAACTCCGTGAAAACACAGGATAGTCTGCTGGAACTCAGTGAAAACAAAGGACAGTCTGTACGAACTCAGTGAAAACATGGGACAGTCTGCTGGAAGGCAGTGAAAACACTGGACATTCTGCAGGAACTCAGTGAAAACACAGACAGTCTGCAGGAACTCTGTGAAAACACAGGACAGTCTTCAGGAACACAGTGAAAACACGGGACAATCTGCAGGAATTCAGTGAAAACAAAGGACAGTCTGCTGGAACTCAGTGAAAACACAGAACAGTCTGCAGGAAGTCAGAGATAACATGGCACAGTCTCCAGGAACTCAGTGAAAACACAGGGTAGTCTGCTGGAACTCAGTGAAAACACAGAACAGCATGCAGGAAGTCAGTGAAAACACGGGATAGTCTGCAAGAACTCAGTGAAAACACAGGGCAGTCTGCTGGAACTCAGTGAAAACACAGAACAGTCTGCAGGAAGTCAGAGAAAACACGGGACAGTCTGCAGGATCTCAGTGAAAACACACGGCAGTCTGCAGGAAGTCAGAGAGAACACGGGATAGTCTGCAAGAACTCAGTGAAAACACAGAACAGTCTGCAGGAAGTCAGAGGAAACACGTGACGGTTTCCAGAAACTCAGTGAAAACACGGGACAGTCCTCAGGAGCTCAGTGAAAACACAGGACAGTCTGCAGGAACTCAGTGAAAACACACGGCAGTCTGCAGGAAGTCGGAGAAAACATGGGATAGTCTGCAGGAACTCAGTGAAAACACGGGACAATCTGCAGGAATTCAGTGAAAACAAAGGACAGTCTGCTGGAACTCAGTGAAAACACAGAACAGTCTGCAGGAAGTCAGAGATAACATGGCACAGTCTCCAGGAACTCAGTGAAAACACAGGGTAGTCTGCTGGAACTCAGTGAAAACACAGAACAGCATGCAGGAAGTCAGTGAAAACACGGGATAGTCTGCAAGAACTCAGTGAAAACACAGGGCAGTCTGCTGGAACTCAGTGAAAACACAGAACAGTCTGCAGGAAGTCAGAGAAAACACGGGACAGTCTGCAGGATCTCAGTGAAAACACACGGCAGTCTGCAGGAAGTCAGAGAGAACACGGGATAGTCTGCAAGAACTCAGTGAAAACACAGAACAGTCTGCAGGAAGTCAGAGGAAACACGTGACGGTTTCCAGAAACTCAGTGAAAACACGGGACAGTCCTCAGGAGCTCAGTGAAAACACAGGACAGTCTGCAGGAACTCAGTGAAAACACACGGCAGTCTGCAGGAAGTCAGAGAGAACACGGGGATAGTCTGCAAGAACTCAGTGAAAACACAGAATGTCTGCAGGATATCAGAGAAAACACGTGACGGTCTCCAGAAACTCAGCGAAAACACGGGACATTCTGCAGGAGCTCAGTGAAAACACAGGACAGTCTGCAGGAACTCAGTGAAAACACACGGCAGTCTGCAGGAAGTCGGAGAAAACATGGGATAGTCTGCAGGAACTCAGTGAAAACACGGGACAGTCTGCAGGAACTCAGTGAAAACACAAACAGTCTGCAGGAACTCAGTGAAAACACAGGACAGTCTGCTGGAACTCAGTGAAAACAGAGAACAGTCTGCATGGTATTCAGAGAAAACATGGCACAGTCTGCTGGAACTCAGTGAAAATACAGAACAGTCTGCAGGAAGTCAGAGAAAACATGGCACAGTCTGCAGGAACTCAGTGAAAACACAGAGCAGTCTGCAGGAACTCAGTGAAAACACACGGCAGTCTGCAGGAAGTCAGAGAGAACACGGGGATAGTCTGCAAGAACTCAGTGAAAACACAGAACAGTCTGCAGCAAGTCAGAGGAAACACGTGACGGTCTCCAGAAACTCAGTGAAAACACGGGACAGTCCTCAGGAGCTCAGTGAAAACACAGGACAGTCTGCAGGAACTCAGTGAAAACGCAGAATGTCTACAGGATATCAGAGAAAACACGTGACGGTCTCCAGAAACTCAGCGAAAACACGGGACATTCTGCAGGAGCTCAGTGAAAACACAGGACAGTCTGCAGGAACTCAGTGAAAACACAGGGCAGTCTGCAGGAAGTCAGAGAAAACACGGGACAGTCTGCAGGATCTCAGTGAAAACACACGGCAGTCTGCAGGAAGTCAGAGAGAACACGGGGATAGTCTGCAAGAACTCAGTGAAAACACAGAACAGTCTGCAGGAAGTCAGAGGAAACACGTGACCGTCTCCAGACACTCAGTGAAAACACGGGACAGTCTGCAGGAACTCACTGAAAACACACGGCAGTCTGCAGGAAGTCAGAGAAAACATGGGATAGTCTGCAGGAACTCAGTGAAAACACGGGAAGTCTGCAGGAACTCAGTGAAAACACAGACAGTCTGCAGGAACTCTGTGAAAACACAGGACAGTCTTCAGGAACTCAGTGAAAACACGGGACAATCTCCAGGAATTCAGTGAAAACAAAGGACAGTCTGCTGGAACTCAGTGAAAACACAGAACAGTCTGCAGGACGTCAGAGGTAACATGGCACAGTCTCCAGGAAGTCAGTGAAAACACAGGGCAGTCTGCTGGAACTCAGTGAAAACACAGAACAGTCTGCAGGAAGTCAGTGAAAACACGGGACAGTCTGCAGGAACTCAGTGAAAACACAGGACCGTCTGCAGGAACTCTGTGAAAACACAGAACAGTCTGCAGGAAGTCAGAGAAAACACGGGACAGTCTGCAGGATCTCAGTGAAAACACACGGCAGTCTGCAGGAAGTCAGAGAGAACACGGGATAGTCTGCAAGACCTCAGTGAAAACACAGGGCAGTCTGCTGGAACTCAGTGAAAACACAGAACAGTCTGCAGGAAGTCAGAGAAAACACGGGACGGTCTGCAGGATCTCAGTGAAAACACACGGCAGTCTGCAGGAAGTCAGAGAGAACACGGGATAGTCTGCAAGAACTCAGTGAAAACACAGAACAGTCTGCTGAAACTCAGTGAAAACACAGAACAGTCTGCAGGAAATCAGAGAAAACACGGGACAGTCTGCAGGATCTCAGTGAAAACACACGGCAGTCTGCAGGAAGTCAGAGAGAACACGGGATAGTCTGCAAGAACTCAGTGAAAACACAGAACAGTCTGCAGGAAGTCAGAGGAAACACGTGACGGTTTCCAGAAACTCAGTGAAAACACGGGACAGTCCTCAGGAGCTCAGTGAAAACACAGGACAGTCTGCAGGAACTCAGTGAAAACACACGGCAGTCTGCAGGAAGTCAGAGGAAACACGTGACGGTTTCCAGAAACTCAGTGAAAACACGGGACAGTCCTCAGGAGCTCAGTGAAAACACAGGACAGTCTGCAGGAACTCAGTGAAAACACACGGCAGTCTGCAGGAAGTCAGAGAGAACACGGGGATAGTCTGCAAGAACTCAGTGAAAACACAGAATGTCTGCAGGATATCAGAGAAAACACGTGACGGTCTCCAGAAACTCAGCGAAAACACGGGACATTCTGCTGGAAGTCAGTGAAAACACAGGACAGTCTGTACGAACTCAGTGAAAACATGGGACAGTCTGCTGGAAGTCAGTGAAAACACGGGACAGTCTGCAGGAACTCAGTGAAAACACAGACAGTCTGCAGGAACTCTGTGAAAACACAGGACAGTCTGCAGGAACTCAGTGAAAACACGGGACAGTCTGCAGGAACAGTGAAAACACGGGGCAGGGTGCAGGAATTCAGGGAAAACACAGGACAGTCTGCTGGAACTCAGTGAAAACACAGAACAGTCTGCAGGAAGTCAGAGAAAACATGGCACAGTCTGCAGAAACTCAGTGAAAACACAGGGCAGTCTGCTGGAACTCAGTGAAAACACAGAACATTCTGCAGGAAGTCAGAGAAAACACGGGACAGTCTACAGGAACTCAGTGAAAACACAGGACAGACTGCAGGAAATCTGTGAAAACACAGAGCAGTCTGCAAGAAGTTAGAGAAAACACGGGACAGTCTGCAGGATCTCAGTGAAAACACACGGCAGTCTGCAGGAAGTCAGAGAGAACACGGGATAGTCTGCAAGAACTCAGTGAAAACACACGGCAGTCTGCAGGAAGTCAGAAAATACACGGGATAGTCTGCAGGAACTCAGTGAAAACACAGAATGTCTGCAGGATATCAGAGAAAACACGTGACGGTCTCCAGAAACTCAGAGAAAACACAAGACAGTCCGCAGGAACTCAGTGAATACACGGGGCACTCTGCAGGAACTCCGTGAAAACACAGGATAGTCTGCTGGAACTCAGTGAAAACAAAGGACAGTCTGTACGAACTCAGTGAAAACATGGGACAGTCTGCTGGAAGGCAGTGAAAACACTGGACATTCTGCAGGAACTCAGTGAAAACACAGACAGTCTGCAGGAACTCTGTGAAAACACAGGACAGTCTTCAGGAACACAGTGAAAACACGGGACAATCTGCAGGAATTCAGTGAAAACAAAGGACAGTCTGCTGGAACTCAGTGAAAACACAGAACAGTCTGCAGGAAGTCAGAGATAACATGGCACAGTCTCCAGGAACTCAGTGAAAACACAGGGTAGTCTGCTGGAACTCAGTGAAAACACAGAACAGCATGCAGGAAGTCAGTGAAAACACGGGATAGTCTGCAAGAACTCAGTGAAAACACAGGGCAGTCTGCTGGAACTCAGTGAAAACACAGAACAGTCTGCAGGAAGTCAGAGAAAACACGGGACAGTCTGCAGGATCTCAGTGAAAACACACGGCAGTCTGCAGGAAGTCAGAGAGAACACGGGATAGTCTGCAAGAACTCAGTGAAAACACAGAACAGTCTGCAGGAAGTCAGAGGAAACACGTGACGGTTTCCAGAAACTCAGTGAAAACACGGGACAGTCCTCAGGAGCTCAGTGAAAACACAGGACAGTCTGCAGGAACTCAGTGAAAACACACGGCAGTCTGCAGGAAGTCAGAGAGAACACGGGGATAGTCTGCAAGAACTCAGTGAAAACACAGAATGTCTGCAGGATATCAGAGAAAACACGTGACGGTCTCCAGAAACTCAGCGAAAACACGGGACATTCTGCAGGAGCTCAGTGAAAACACAGGACAGTCTGCAGGAACTCAGTGAAAACACACGGCAGTCTGCAGGAAGTCGGAGAAAACATGGGATAGTCTGCAGGAACTCAGTGAAAACACGGGACAGTCTGCAGGAACTCAGTGAAAACACAAACAGTCTGCAGGAACTCAGTGAAAACACAGGACAGTCTGCTGGAACTCAGTGAAAACAGAGAACAGTCTGCATGGTATTCAGAGAAAACATGGCACAGTCTGCTGGAACTCAGTGAAAATACAGAACAGTCTGCAGGAAGTCAGAGAAAACATGGCACAGTCTGCAGGAACTCAGTGAAAACACAGAGCAGTCTGCAGGAACTCAGTGAAAACACACGGCAGTCTGCAGGAAGTCAGAGAGAACACGGGGATAGTCTGCAAGAACTCAGTGAAAACACAGAACAGTCTGCAGCAAGTCAGAGGAAACACGTGACGGTCTCCAGAAACTCAGTGAAAACACGGGACAGTCCTCAGGAGCTCAGTGAAAACACAGGACAGTCTGCAGGAACTCAGTGAAAACGCAGAATGTCTACAGGATATCAGAGAAAACACGTGACGGTCTCCAGAAACTCAGCGAAAACACGGGACATTCTGCAGGAGCTCAGTGAAAACACAGGACAGTCTGCAGGAACTCAGTGAAAACACAGGGCAGTCTGCAGGAAGTCAGAGAAAACACGGGACAGTCTGCAGGATCTCAGTGAAAACACACGGCAGTCTGCAGGAAGTCAGAGAGAACACGGGGATAGTCTGCAAGAACTCAGTGAAAACACAGAACAGTCTGCAGGAAGTCAGAGGAAACACGTGACCGTCTCCAGACACTCAGTGAAAACACGGGACAGTCTGCAGGAACTCACTGAAAACACACGGCAGTCTGCAGGAAGTCAGAGAAAACATGGGATAGTCTGCAGGAACTCAGTGAAAACACGGGCAGTCTGCAGGAACTCAGTGAAAACACAGACAGTCTGCAGGAACTCAGTGAAAACACAGAACAGTCTGCATGGTATTCAGAGAAAACATGGCACAGTCTGCTGGAACTCAGTGAAAACACAGAACCGTCTGCAGGAAGTCAGAGAAAACATGGCACAGTCTGCAGGAACTCAGTGAAAACACAGCGCAGTCTGCAGGAGCTCAGTGAAAACACACGGCAGTCTGCAGGAAGTCAGAGAGAACACGTGGCAGTCTGCAGGAACTCAGTGAAAACACACGGCAGTCTGCAGGAAGTCAGACAGAACGCGGGATAGTCTGCAAGAAATCAGTGAAAACACAGAACAGTCTGCAGGAGGTCAGAGGAAACACGTGACGGTCTCCAGAAACTCAGTGAAAACATGGGACAGTCTGCAGGAGCTCAGTGAAAACACGGGTCAGTCTGCAGGAATTCAGTGAAAACACAGGACAGGGTACAGGAACTCAGTGAAATCACGGGTCAGTCTGCAGGAACAGTGAAAACACGGGACAGGGTACAGGAACTCAGTGAAATCACGGGTCAGTCTGCAGGAATTCAGTGAAAACACAGGACAGTCTGCTGGAACTCAGTGAAAACACAGAACAGTCTGCAGGAGTCAGAGAAAGCATGGCACAGTCTGCAGGAACTCAGTGAAAACACAGGGCAGTCTGCTGTAACTCAGTGAAAACACAGAACAGTCTGCAGGAAGTAGAGAAAACACGGGACAGTCTGCAGGAACTCAGTGAAAACACAGGACAGTCTGCAGGAGCTCTGTGAAAACACAGAACAGTCTGCAGAAAATCAGAGAAAACAGGGGACGGTCTGCAGGAAGTAAGACAAAACAGGGGACAGTCTGCAGAAACTCAGTGAAAACACGGGACTTTCTGCAGGAACAGTGAAAACACAGGACAGTCTACAGGAACTCAGTGAAAACACACGGCAGTCTGCAGGAAGTCGGAGAAAACATGGGATAGTCTGCAGGAACTCAGTGAAAACACGGGACAGTCTGCAGAATCTCAGTGAAAACACACGGCAGTCTGCAGGAAGTCAGAGAGAACACGGGGATAGTCCGCCAGAACTCAGTGAAAACACAGAACAGTCTGCAGGAAGTCTGAGGAAACACATGACGGTCTCCAGAAACTCAGTGAAAACACGGGACAGTCTGCAGGAGCACAGTGAAAACACAGGACAGTCTGCAGGAACTCAGTGAAAACACACGGCAGTCTGCAGGAAGTCAGAGAAAACACGGGATAGTCTGCAGGAACTCAGTGAAAACACAGAATGTCTGCAGGATATCAGAGAAAACACGTGACGGTCTCCAGAAACTCAGCGAAAACACGGGACATTCTGCAGCCACTCAGTGAAAACACAGGACAGTCTGCAGGAACTCAGTGAAAACACACGGCAGTCTGCAGGAAGTCAGAGAAAACATGGGATAGTCTGCAGGAACTCAGTGAAAACACGGGACAGTCTGCAGGAACTCAGTGAAAACACAGGACAGTCTGCTGGAACTCAGTGAAAACACAGACAGTCTGCAGGAACTCAGTGAAAACACAGAACAGTCTGCAGGAAGTCAGAGAAAACATGGCACAGTCTGCAGGAACTCAGTGAAAACACAGGGCAGTCTGCAGGAACTCAGTGAAAACACACGGCAGTCTGCAGGAAGTCAGAGAAAACACGGGACAGTCTGCAGGATCTCAGTGAAAACACACGGCAGTCTGCAGGAAGTCAGAGAGAACACGGGGATAGTCTGCAAGAACTCAGTGAAAACACAGAACAGTCTGCAAGAAGTCAGAGGAAACACGTGACCGTCTCCAGACACTCAGTGAAAACACGGTACAGTCTGCAGGAGCTCAGTGAAAACACAGGACAGTCTGCAGGAACAGTGAAAACACGGGACAGGGTACAGGAACTCAGTGAAATCACGGGTCAGTCTGCAGGAATTCAGTGAAAACACAGGACAGTCTGCTGGAACTCAGTGAAAACACAGAACAGTCTGCAGGAGTCAGAGAAAGCATGGCACAGTCTGCAGGAACTCAGTGAAAACACAGGACAGTCTGCTGTAACTCAGTGAAAACACAGAACAGTCTGCAGGAAGTAGAGAAAACACGGGACAGTCTGCAGGAACTCAGTGAAAACACAGGACAGTCTGCAGGAGCTCTGTGAAAACACAGAACAGTCTGCAGAAAATCAGAGAAAACAGGGGACGGTCTGCAGGAAGTAAGACAAAACAGGGGACAGTCTGCAGAAACTCAGTGAAAACACGGGACTTTCTGCAGGAACAGTGAAAACACAGGACAGTCTACAGGAACTCAGTGAAAACACAGGGCAGTCTGCTGGAACTCAGTGAAAACACAGAACAGTCTGCAGGAAGTCAGAGAAAACACGGGACAGTCTGCAGGATCTCAGTGAAAACACACGGCAGTCTGCAGGAAGTCAGAGAGAACACGGGATAGTCTGCAAGAACTCAGTGAAAACACAGAACAGTCTGCAGGAAGTCAGAGGAAACACGTGACGGTTTCCAGAAACTCAGTGAAAACACGGGACAGTCCTCAGGAGCTCAGTGAAAACACAGGACAGTCTGCAGGAACTCAGTGAAAACACACGGCAGTCTGCAGGAAGTCAGAGAGAACACGGGGATAGTCTGCAAGAACTCAGTGAAAACACAGAATGTCTGCAGGATATCAGAGAAAACACGTGACGGTCTCCAGAAACTCAGCGAAAACACGGGACATTCTGCAGGAGCTCAGTGAAAACACAGGACAGTCTGCAGGAACTCAGTGAAAACACACGGCAGTCTGCAGGAAGTCGGAGAAAACATGGGATAGTCTGCAGGAACTCAGTGAAAACACGGGACAGTCTGCAGGAACTCAGTGAAAACACAAACAGTCTGCAGGAACTCAGTGAAAACACAGGACAGTCTGCTGGAACTCAGTGAAAACAGAGAACAGTCTGCATGGTATTCAGAGAAAACATGGCACAGTCTGCTGGAACTCAGTGAAAATACAGAACAGTCTGCAGGAAGTCAGAGAAAACATGGCACAGTCTGCAGGAACTCAGTGAAAACACAGAGCAGTCTGCAGGAACTCAGTGAAAACACACGGCAGTCTGCAGGAAGTCAGAGAGAACACGGGGATAGTCTGCAAGAACTCAGTGAAAACACAGAACAGTCTGCAGCAAGTCAGAGGAAACACGTGACGGTCTCCAGAAACTCAGTGAAAACACGGGACAGTCCTCAGGAGCTCAGTGAAAACACAGGACAGTCTGCAGGAACTCAGTGAAAACGCAGAATGTCTACAGGATATCAGAGAAAACACGTGACGGTCTCCAGAAACTCAGCGAAAACACGGGACATTCTGCAGGAGCTCAGTGAAAACACAGGACAGTCTGCAGGAACTCAGTGAAAACACAGGGCAGTCTGCAGGAAGTCAGAGAAAACACGGGACAGTCTGCAGGATCTCAGTGAAAACACACGGCAGTCTGCAGGAAGTCAGAGAGAACACGGGGATAGTCTGCAAGAACTCAGTGAAAACACAGAACAGTCTGCAGGAAGTCAGAGGAAACACGTGACCGTCTCCAGACACTCAGTGAAAACACGGGACAGTCTGCAGGAACTCACTGAAAACACACGGCAGTCTGCAGGAAGTCAGAGAAAACATGGGATAGTCTGCAGGAACTCAGTGAAAACACGGGCAGTCTGCAGGAACTCAGTGAAAACACAGAACAGTCTGCATGGTATTCAGAGAAAACATGGCACAGTCTGCTGGAACTCAGTGAAAACACAGAACCGTCTGCAGGAAGTCAGAGAAAACATGGCACAGTCTGCAGGAACTCAGTGAAAACACAGGGCAGTCTGCAGGAGCTCAGTGAAAACACACGGCAGTCTGCAGGAAGTCAGTTAGAACACGTGGCAGTCTGCAGGAACTCAGTGAAAACACACGGCAGTCTGCAGGAAGTCAGACAGAACGCGGGATAGTCTGCAAGAAATCAGTGAAAACACAGAACAGTCTGCAGGAGGTCAGAGGAAACACGTGACGGTCTCCAGAAACTCAGTGAAAACATGGGACAGTCTGCAGGAGCTCAGTGAAAACACAGGACAGTCTGCCGGATATCAGAGAAAGCACGTGACGGTCTCCAGAAACTCAGAGAAAACACAAGACAGTCCGCAGGAACTCAGTGTATACACGGGATACTCTGCAGGAACTCCGTGAAAACACGGGACAGTCTGCAGGAACTCAGTCAAAACACAGACAGTCTGCAGGAACTCTGTGAAAACACAGGACAGTCTGCAGGAACAGTGAAAACACGGGACAGGGTACAGGAACTCAGTGAAATCACGGGTCAGTCTGCAGGAATTCAGTGAAAACACAGGACAGTCTGCTGGAACTCAGTGAAAACACAGAACAGTCTGCAGGAGTCAGAGAAAGCATGGCACAGTCTGCAGGAACTCAGTGAAAACACAGAACAGTCTGCAGGAAGTAGAGAAAACACGGGACAGTCTGCAGGAACTCAGTGAAAACACAGGACAGTCTGCAGGAGCTCTGTGAAAACACAGAACAGTCTGCAGAAAATCAGAGAAAACAGGGGACGGTCTGCAGGAAGTAAGACAAAACAGGGGACAGTCTGCAGAAACTCAGTGAAAACACGGGACTTTCTGCAGGAACAGTGAAAACACAGGACAGTCTACAGGAACTCAGTGAAAACACACGGCAGTCTGCAGGAAGTCGGAGAAAACATGGGATAGTCTGCAGGAACTCAGTGAAAACACGGGACAGTCTGCAGAATCTCAGTGAAAACACACGGCAGTCTGCAGGAAGTCAGAGAGAACACGGGGATAGTCCGCCAGAACTCAGTGAAAACACAGAACAGTCTGCAGGAAGTCTGAGGAAACACATGACGGTCTCCAGAAACTCAGTGAAAACACGGGACAGTCTGCAGGAGCACAGTGAAAACACAGGACAGTCTGCAGGAACTCAGTGAAAACACACGGCAGTCTGCAGGAAGTCAGAGAAAACACGGGATAGTCTGCAGGAACTCAGTGAAAACACAGAATGTCTGCAGGATATCAGAGAAAACACGTGACGGTCTCCAGAAACTCAGCGAAAACACGGGACATTCTGCAGCCACTCAGTGAAAACACAGGACAGTCTGCAGGAACTCAGTGAAAACACACGGCAGTCTGCAGGAAGTCAGAGAAAACATGGGATAGTCTGCAGGAACTCAGTGAAAACACGGGACAGTCTGCAGGAACTCAGTGAAAACACAGGACAGTCTGCTGGAACTCAGTGAAAACACAGACAGTCTGCAGGAACTCAGTGAAAACACAGAACAGTCTGCAGGAAGTCAGAGAAAACATGGCACAGTCTGCAGGAACTCAGTGAAAACACAGGGCAGTCTGCAGGAACTCAGTGAAAACACACGGCAGTCTGCAGGAAGTCAGAGAAAACACGGGACAGTCTGCAGGATCTCAGTGAAAACACACGGCAGTCTGCAGGAAGTCAGAGAGAACACGGGGATAGTCTGCAAGAACTCAGTGAAAACACAGAACAGTCTGCAAGAAGTCAGAGGAAACACGTGACCGTCTCCAGACACTCAGTGAAAACACGGTACAGTCTGCAGGAGCTCAGTGAAAACACAGGACAGTCTGCAGGAACAGTGAAAACACGGGACAGGGTACAGGAACTCAGTGAAATCACGGGTCAGTCTGCAGGAATTCAGTGAAAACACAGGACAGTCTGCTGGAACTCAGTGAAAACACAGAACAGTCTGCAGGAGTCAGAGAAAGCATGGCACAGTCTGCAGGAACTCAGTGAAAACACAGGGCAGTCTGCTGTAACTCAGTGAAAACACAGAACAGTCTGCAGGAAGTAGAGAAAACACGGGACAGTCTGCAGGAACTCAGTGAAAACACAGGACAGTCTGCAGGAGCTCTGTGAAAACACAGAACAGTCTGCAGAAAATCAGAGAAAACAGGGGACGGTCTGCAGGAAGTAAGACAAAACAGGGGACAGTCTGCAGAAACTCAGTGAAAACACGGGACTTTCTGCAGGAAAAGTGAAAACACAGGACAGTCTACAGGAACTCAGTGAAAACACACGGCAGTCTGCAGGAAGTCGGAGAAAACATGGGATAGTCTGCAGGAACTCAGTGAAAACACGGGACAGTCTGCAGAATCTCAGTGAAAACACACGGCAGTCTGCAGGAAGTCAGAGAGAACACGGGGATAGTCCGCCAGAACTCAGTGAAAACACAGAACAGTCTGCAGGAAGTCTGAGGAAACACATGACGGTCTCCAGAAACTCAGTGAAAACACGGGACAGTCTGCAGGAGCACAGTGAAAACACACGGCAGTCTGCAGGAAGTCAGAGAAAACACGGGATAGTCTGCAGGAACTCAGTGAAAACACAGAATGTCTGCAGGATATCAGAGAAAACACGTGACGGTCTCCAGAAACTCAGCGAAAACACGGGACATTGTGCAGCCACTCAGTGAAAACACAGGACAGTCTGCAGGAACTCAGTGAAAACACACGGCAGTCTGCAGGAAGTCAGAGAAAACATGGGATGGTCTGCAGGAACTCAGTGAAAACACGGGACAGTCTGCAGGAACTCAGTGAAAACACAGGACAGTCTGCTGGAACTCAGTGAAAACACAGACAGTCTGCAGGAACTCAGTGAAAACACAGAACAGTCTGCAGGAAGTCAGAGAAAACATGGCACAGTCTGCAGGAACTCAGTGAAAACACAGGGCAGTCTGCAGGAACTCAGTGAAAACACACGGCAGTCTGCAGGAAGTCAGAGAAAACACGGGACAGTCTGCAGGATCTCAGTGAAAACACACGGCAGTCTGCAGGAAGTCAGAGAGAACACGGGGATAGTCTGCAAGAACTCAGTGAAAACACAGAACAGTCTGCAAGAAGTCAGAGGAAACACGTGACCGTCTCCAGACACTCAGTGAAAACACGGTACAGTCTGCAGGAGCTCAGTGAAAACACAGGACAGTCTGCAGGAACTCAGTGAAAACACACGGCAGTCTGCAGGAAGTCGGAGAAAACATGGGATAGTCTGCAGGAACTCAGTGAAAACACGGGACAGTCTGCAGAATCTCAGTGAAAACACACGGCAGTCTGCAGGAAGTCAGAGAGAACACGGGGATAGTCCGCCAGAACTCAGTGAAAACACAGAACAGTCTGCAGGAAGTCTGAGGAAACACATGACGGTCTCCAGAAACTCAGTGAAAACACAGGACAGTCTGCAGAAACTCAGTGAAAACACACGGCAGTCTGCAGGAAGTCAGAGAAAACACGGGATAGTCTGCAGGAACTCAGTGAAAACACAGAATGTCTGCAGGATATCAGAGAAAACACGTGACGGTCTCCAGAAACTCAGCGAAAACACGGGACATTCTGCAGCCACTCAGTGAAAACACAGGACAGTCCGCAGGAACTCAGTGAAAACACACGGCAGTCTGCAGGAAGTCAGAGAAAACATGGGATAGTCTGCAGGAACTCAGTGAAAACACGGGACAGTCTGCAGGAACTCAGTGAAAACACAGGACAGTCTGCTGGAACTCAGTGAAAACACAGACAGTCTGCAGGAACTCAGTGAAAACACAGAACAGTCTGCAGGAAGTCAGAGAAAACATGGCACAGTCTGCAGGAACTCAGTGAAAACACAGGGCAGTCTGCAGGAACTCAGTGAAAACACACGGCAGTCTGCAGGAAGTCAGAGAAAACATGACACAGTCTGCAAGAACTCAGTGAAAACACAGAATTTCTGCAGGATATCAGAGAAAACACGTGACGGTCTCCAGAAACTCAGCGAAAACACGGGACATTCTGCAGGAGGTCAGTGAAAACACAGGACAGTCTGCAGGAACTCAGTGAAAACACACGGCAGTCTGCAGGAAGTCGGAGAAAACATGGGATAGTCTGCAGGAACTCAGTGAAAACACGGGACAGTCTGCAGGAACTCAGTTAAAACACAAACAGTCTGCAGGATCTCAGAGAAAACACAGGACAGTCTGCTGGAACTCAGTGAAAACACAGAACAGTCTGCATGGTATTCAGAGAAAACATGGCACAGTCTGCTGGAACTCAGTGTAAACACAGAACAGTCTGCAGGAAGTCAGAGAAAACACAGAGCAGTCTGCAGGAAGTCAGAGAAAACACATGACAGTCTGCAGGAACTCAGTGAATACACGGGACAGTCTGCAGGAACTCAGTGAAAACACAGTACAGTCTGCTGGAACTCAGTGAAAACACAGACAGTCTGCAGGAACTAGGTGAAAGCACAGAACAGTCTGCATGGTATTCAGAGAAAACATGGCACTGTCTGCTGGAACTCAGTGAAAACACAGAACAGTCTGCAGGAAGTCAGAGAAAACATGGCACAGTCTGCAGGAACTCAGTGAAAACACAGGGCAGTCTGCAGGAACTCAGTGAAAACACACGGCAGTCTGCAGGAAGTCAGAGAAAACACGGGACAATCTGCAGGATCTCAGTGAAAACATACGGCAGTCTGCAGGAAGTCAGAGAGTACACGTTGATAGTCTGCAAGAACTCAGTGAAAACACAGAACAGTCTGCAGGAAGTCAGAGGAAACACGTGACGGTCTCCAGAAACTCAGTGAAAACACGGGACAGTCTGCAGGAGCTCAGAGAAAACACAGGACAGTCTGCAGGAACTCAGTGTAAACACACGGCAGTCTGCAGGAAGTCAGAGAGAACACGGGACATTCTGCAGGAGCTCAGTGAAAATATAGGACAGTCTGCAGTAACTCAGTGAAAACACACGGCAGTCTTCAGGAACTCAGTGAAAACACACGGCAGTCTGCAGGAAGTCAGAGAGAACACGGGGATAGTCTGCAAGAACTCAGTGAACACACAGAACAGTCTGCAGGAAGTCAGAGGAAACACGTGACGGTCTCCAGAAACTCAGTGAAAACACGGGACAGTCCTCAGGAGCTCAGTGAAAACACAGGATAGTCTGCAGGAACTCAGTGAAAACACGGGACAGTCTGCAGGAACTCAGTGAAAATACAAACAGTCTGCAGGAACTCAGTGAAAACACAGAACAGTCTGCATGGTATTCAGAGAAAACATGGCACAGTCTGCTGGAACTCAGTAAAAATACAGAACAGTCTGCAGGAAGTCAGAGAAAACATGGCACAGTCTGCAGGAACTCAGTGAAAACACAGGGCAGTCTGCAGGAATTCAGTGAAAACACACGGCAGTCTGCAGGAAGTCGGAGAAAACATGGGATAGTCTGCAGGAACTCAGTGAAAACACGGGACAGTCTGCAGGAACTCAGTGAAAACACAAACAGTCTGCAGGAAGTCAGAGAAAACAGGGGACAGTCTGCAGGAACTCAGTGAAAACACACAGCAGGCTGCAGGAAGTCAGAGAAAACACGGGAGTGTCTGCAGAAACTCAGTGAAAACACTTGACAATCTGCAGGAGCTCAGTGAAAACACTGGAAAATCTGCAGGTCTCAGTGAAAACACAGTACAGTCTGCAGGAAGTCAGAGAAAACAGGGGACAGTCTGCAGGAACTCAGTGAAAACACTGGAAAGTCTGCAGGTCTCAGTGAAAACACAGAACAGTCTGCATGAAGTCAGAGAAAACACGGGACGGTCTGCAGGAACTTAGTGAAAACACAGAATGTCTGCAGGAAATCAGAGGAAAGAGGTGACGGTCTTCAGACACTCAGTGAAAACAGGGGACAGTCTGCAGGAAGTCAGACAAAACACGGGACAGTCTGCAGAAACTCAGTGAAAACACGTGACAGTCTGCAGGAACAGTGCAAACACAGGACAGTCTGCAGGAACACAGTGAAAACACAGAGCAGTCTGCAGGAAGTCAAAGAAAACACATGACAGTCTGCGGGAACTCAGTGAATACACGGGACAGTCTGCAGGAACTCAGTGAAAACACAGGACAGTCTGCTGGAACTCAGTGAAAACACAGACAGTCTGCAGGAACTCAGTGAAAACACAGAACTGCCTGAATGGTATTCAGAGAAAACATGGCACAGTCTACTGGAACTCAGTGAAAACACAGAACAGTCTGCAGGAAGTCAGAGAAAACATGACACAGTCTGCAAGAACTCAGTGAAAACACAGAATTTCTGCAGGATATCAGAGAAAACACGTGACGGTCTCCAGAAACTCAGCGAAAACACGGGACATTCTGCAGGAGGTCAGTGAAAACACAGGACAGTCTGCAGGAACTCAGTGAAAACACACGGCAGTCTGCAGGAAGTCGGAGAAAACATGGGATAGTCTGCAGGAACTCAGTGAAAACACGGGACAGTCTGCAGGAACTCAGTGAAAACACAAACAGTCTGCAGGATCTCAGAGAAAACACAGGACAGTCTGCTGGAACTCAGTGAAAACACAGAACAGTCTGCATGGTATTCAGAGAAAACATGGCACAGTCTGCTGGAACTCAGTGTAAACACAGAACAGTCTGCAGGAAGTCAGAGAAAACACAGAGCAGTCTGCAGGAAGTCAGAGAAAACACATGACAGTCTGCAGGAACTCAGTGAATACACGGGACAGTCTGCAGGAACTCAGTGAAAACACAGTACAGTCTGCTGGAACTCAGTGAAAACACAGACAGTCTGCAGGAACTAGGTGAAAGCACAGAACAGTCTGCATGGTATTCAGAGAAAACATGGCACTGTCTGCTGGAACTCAGTGAAAACACATAACAGTCTGCAGGAAGTCAGAGAAAACATGGCACAGTCTGCAGGAACTCAGTGAAAACACAGGGCAGTCTGCAGGAACTCAGTGAAAACACACGGCAGTCTGCAGGAAGTCAGAGAAAACACGGGACAATCTGCAGGATCTCAGTGAAAACATACGGCAGTCTGCAGGAAGTCAGAGAGTACACGTTGATAGTCTGCAAGAACTCAGTGAAAACACAGAACAGTCTGCAGGAAGTCAGAGGAAACACGTGACGGTCTCCAGAAACTCAGTGAAAACACGGGACAGTCTGCAGGAGCTCAGAGAAAACACAGGACAGTCTGCAGGAACTCAGTGTAAACACACGGCAGTCTGCAGGAAGTCAGAGAGAACACGGGACATTCTGCAGGAGCTCAGTGAAAATATAGGACAGTCTGCAGTAACTCAGTGAAAACACAGGGCAGTCTTCAGGAACTCAGTGAAAACACACGGCAGTCTGCAGGAAGTCAGAGAGAACACGGGGATAGTCTGCAAGAACTCAGTGAAAACACAGAACAGTCTGCAGGAAGTCAGAGGAAACACGTGACGGTCTCCAGAAACTCAGTGAAAACACGGGACAGTCCTCAGGAGCTCAGTGAAAACACAGGATAGTCTGCAGGAACTCAGTGAAAACACACGGCAGTCTGCAGGAAGTCAGAGAAAACACGGGATAGTCTGCAGGAACTCAGTGAAAGCGCAGAATGTCTACAGGATATCAGAGAAAACACGTGACGGTCTCCAGAAACTCAGCGAAAACACGGGACATTCTGCAGGAGCTCAGTGAAAACACAAGACAGTCTGCAGGAACTCAGTGAAAACACACGGCAGTCTGCAGGAAGTCGGAGAAAACATGGGATAGTCTGCAGGAACTCAGTGAAAACACGGGACAGTCTGCAGGAACTCAGTGAAAACAGAAACAGGCTGCAGGACCTCAGGGAAAACACAGGACAGTCTGCTGGAACTCAGTGAAAACACAGAACAGTCTGCATGGTATTCAGAGAAAACATGGCACATCTGCTGGAACTCAGTGAAAACACAGAACAGTCTGCAGGAAGTCAGAGAAAACATGGCACAGTCTGCAGGAACTCAGTGAAAACACAGGGCAGTCTGCAGGAACTCAGTGAAAACACACGGCAGTCTGCAGGAAGTCAGAGAAAACACGGGACAGTCTGCAGGATCTCAGTGAAAACACACGGCAGTCTGCAGGAAGTCAGAGAGAACACGGGGATAGTCTGCAAGAACTCAGTGAAAACACAGAACAGTCTGCAGGAAGTCAGAGGAAACACGTGACGGTCTCCAGAACTCAGTGAAAACACAGGGCAGTCTGCAGGAACTCAGTGAAAACACACGGCAGTCTGCAGGAAGTCAGAGAAAACACGGGACAGTCTGCAGGAACTCAGTGAAAACACACGGCAGTCTGCAGGAAGTCAGAGAGAACACGGGGATAGTCTGCAAGAACTCAGTGAAAACACGGGACAGTCTGCAGGAACTCAGTGAAAACAGAAACAGGCTGCAGGACCTCAGGGAAAACACAGGACAGTCTGCTGGAACTCAGTGAAAAAACAGAACAGTCTGCATGGTATTCAGAGAAAACATGGCACATCTGCTGGAACTCAGTGAAAACACAGAACAGTCTGCAGGAAGTCAGAGAAAACATGGCACAGTCTGCAGGAACTCAGTGAAAACACAGGGCAGTCTGCAGGAACTCAGTGAAAACACACGGCAGTCTGCAGGAAGTCAGAGAAAACACGGGACAGTCTGCAGGATCTCAGTGAAAACACACGGCAGTCTGCAGGAAGTCAGAGAGAACACGGGGATAGTCTGCAAGAACTCAGTGAAAACACAGAACAGTCTGCAGGAAGTCAGAGGAAACACGTGACGGTCTCCAGAACTCAGTGAAAACACAGGGCAGTCTGCAGGAACTCAGTGAAAACACACGGCAGTCTGCAGGAAGTCAGAGAAAACACGGGACAGTCTGCAGGAACTCAGTGAAAACACACGGCAGTCTGCAGGAAGTCAGAGAAAACACGGGATAGTCTGCAGGAACTCAGTGAAAACGCAGAATGTCTGGAGGATATCAGAGAAAACACGTGACGGTCTGCAGAAACTCAGCGAAAACACGGGACATTATGTAGGAGCTCAGTGAAAACACAGGACAGTCTGCAGGAACTCAATGAAACCACACGGCAGTCTGCAGGAAGTCAGAGAAAACATGGGATAGTCTGCAGGAACTCAGTGAAAACACGGGACAGTCTGCAGGAACTCAGTGAAAACACAGACAGTCTGCAGGAACTCAGTGAAAACACAATACAGTCTGCAGGAAGTCGGAGGAAACACGTGACGGTCTCCAGAAACTCAGTGAAAACACGGGAAAGTCTGCAGGAGCTCAGTGAAAACACAGGACAGTCTGCAGGAACTCAGTGAAAACACACGGCAGTCTGCAGGAACTCAGTGAAAACACAGAATGTCTGCAGGATATCAGAGAAAACACGTGACGGTCTCCAGAAACTCAGAGAAAACACAAGACCGTCCGCAGGAACTCAGTGAATACACGGGACACGCTGCAGGAACTCCGTGAAAACACAGGACAGTCTGCAGGAACTCAGTGAAAACACAGGACAGTCTGTACGAACTCAGTGAAAACATGGGACAGTCTGCTGGAAGTCAATGAAAACACGGGACAGTCTGCAGGAACTCAGTGAAAACACAGACAGTCTGCAGGAACTCTGTGAAAACACAGGACAGTCTGCAGGAACTCAGTGAAAACACGGGACAGTCTGCAGGAACAGTGAAAACACGGGACAGGGTGCAGGAATTCAGGGAAAACACAGGACAGTCTGCTGGAACTCAGTGAAAACACATAACAGTCTGCAGGAAGTCAGAGAAAACATGGCACAGTCTGCAGGAACTCAGTGAAAACACAGGGCAGTCTGCTGGAACTCAGTGAAAACACAGAACAGTCTGCAGGAAGTCAGAGAAAACACGGGACAGTCTACAGGAACTCAGTGAAAACACAGGACAGACTGCAGGAAATCTGTGAAAACACAGAACAGTCTACAAGAAGTCAGAGAAAACACGGGACAGTCTGCAGGATCTCAGTGAAAACACACGGCAGTCTGCAGGAAGTCAGAGAGAACACGGGATAGTCTGCAAGAACTCAGTGAAAACACACGGCAGTCTGCAGGAAGTCAGAGAATACACGGGATAGTCTGCAGGAACTCAGTGAAAACAAAGGACAGTCTGTACGAACTCAGTGAAAACATGGGACAGTCTGCTGGAAGGCAGTGAAAACACTGGACATTCTGCAGGAACTCAGTGAAAACACAGACAGTCTGCAGGAACTCTGTGAAAACACAGGACAGTCTTCAGGAACTCAGTGAAAACACGGGACAATCTGCAGGAATTCAGTGAAAACAAAGGACAGTCTGCTGGAACTCAGTGAAAACACAGAACAGTCTGCAGGAAGTCAGAGGTAACATGGCACAGTCTCCAGGAACTCAGTGAAAACACAGGGCAGTCTGCTGGAACTCAGTGAAAACACAGAACAGTCTGCAGGAAGTCAGAGAAAACACGGGACAGTCTGCAGGATCTCAGTGAAAACACACGGCAGTCTGCAGGAAGTCAGAGAGAACACGGGATAGTCTGCAAGAACTCAGTGAAAACACAGAACAGTCTGCAGGAAGTCAGAGGAAACACGTGACGGTTTCCAGAAACTCAGTGAAAACACGGGACAGTCCTCAGGAGCTCAGTGAAAACACAGGACAGTCTGCAGGAACTCAGTGAAAACACACGGCAGTCTGCAGGAAGTCAGAGAGAACACGGGGATAGTCTGCAACAACTCAGTGAAAACACAGAATGTCTGCAGGATATCAGAGAAAACACGTGACGGCCTCCAGAAACTCAGCGAAAACACGGGACTTTCTGCTGGAAGTCAGTGAAAACACAGGACAGTCTGTACGAACTCAGTGAAAACATGGGACAGTCTGCTGGAAGTCAGTGAAAACACGGGACAGTCTGCAGGATCTCAGTGAAAACACAGACAGTCTGCAGGAACTCTGTGAAAGCACGGGACAGTCTGCAGGAACAGTGAAAACACGGGGCAGGGTGCAGGAATTCAGGGAAAACACACGACAGTCTGCTGGAACTCAGTGAAAACACAGAACAGTCTGCAGGAAGTCAGAGAAAACATGGCACAGTCTGCAGAAACTCAGTGAAAACACAGGGCAGTCTGCTGGAACTCAGTGAAAACACAGAACAGTCTGCAGGAAGTCAGAGAAAACACGGGACAGTCTACAGGAACTCAGTGAAAACACAGGACAGACTGCAGGAAATCTGTGAAAACACAGAACAGTCTGCAAGAAGTTAGAGAAAACACGGGACAGTCTGCAGGATCTCAGTGAAAACACACGGCAGTCTGCAGGAAGTCAGAGAGAACACGGGATAGTCTGCAAGAACTCAGTGAAAACACACGGCAGTCTGCAGGAACTCTGTGAAAACACAGGACAGTCTTCAGGAACTCAGTGAAAACACGGGACAATCTGCAGGAATTCAGTGAAAACAAAGGACAGTCTGCTGGAACTCAGTGAAAACACAGAACAGTCTGCAGGAAGTCAGAGATAACATGGCACAGTCTCCAGGAACTCAGTGAAAACACAGGGCAGTCTGCTGGAACTCAGTGAAAACACAGAACAGTCTGCAGGAAGTCAGTGAAAACACGGGACCATCTGCAGGAACTCAGTGAAAACACAGGACAGTCTGCAGGAACTCTGTGAAAACACAGAACAGTCTGCAGGAAGTCAGAGAAAACACGGGACAGTCTGCAGGATCTCAGTGAAAACACACGGTAATCTGCAGGAAGTCAGAGAGAACACGGGATAGTCTGCAAGAACTCTGTGAAAACACAGGGAAGTCTGCTGGAACTCAGAGAAAACACAGAACAGTCTGCAGGAAGTCAGAGAAAACACGGGACAGTCTGCAGGATCTCAGTGAAAACACACGGCAGTCTGCAGGAAGTCAGAGAGAACACGGGATAGTCTGCAAGAACTCAGTGAAAACACAAACAGTCTGCAGGAACTCAGTGAAAACACAGGACAGTCTGCTGGAACTCAGTGAAAACACAGAACAGTCTGCATGGTATTCAGAGAAAACATGGCACAGTCTGCTGGAACTCAGTGAAAATACAGAACAGTCTGCAGGAAGTCAGAGAAAACATGGCACAGTCTGCAGGATCTCAGTGAAAACACAGAGCAGTCTGCAGGAACTCAGTGAAAACACACGGCAGTCTGCAGGAAGTCAGAGAGAACACGGGGATAGTCTACAAGAACTCAGTGAAAACACAGAACAGTCTGCAGGAAGTCAGAGGAAACACGTGACGGTCTCCAGAAACTCAGTGAAAACACGGGACAGTCCTCAGGAGCTCAGTGAAAACACAGGACAGTCTGCAGGAACTCAGTGAAAACACACGGCAGTCTGCAGGAAGTCAGAGAAAACACGGGATAGTCTGCAGGAACTCAGTGAAAACGCAGAATGTCTACAGGATATCAGAGAAAACACGTGACGGTCTCCAGAAACTCAGCGAAAACACGGGACATTCTGCAGGAGCTCAGTGAAAACAGAGGACAGTCGGCAGGAACTCAGTGAAAACACACGCCAGTCTGCAGGAAGTCGGAGAAAACATGGGATAGTCTGCAGGAACTCAGTGAAAACACGGGACAGTCTGCAGAATCTCAGTGAAAACACACGGCAGTCTGCAGGAAGTCAGAGAGAACACGGGGATAGTCCGCCAGAACTCAGTGAAAACACAGAACAGTCTGCAGGAAGTCTGAGGAAACACATGACGGTCTCCAGAAACTCAGTGAAAACACGGGACAGTCTGCAGGAGCACAGTGAAAACACAGGACAGACTGCAGGAAATCTGTGAAAACACAGAACAGTCTACAAGAAGTCAGAGAAAACACGGGACAGTCTGCAGGATCTCAGTGAAAACACACGGCAGTCTGCAGGAAGTCAGAGAGAACACGGGATAGTCTGCAAGAACTCAGTGAAAACACACGGCAGTCTGCAGGAAGTCAGAGAATACACGGGATAGTCTGCAGGAACTCAGTGAAAACAAAGGACAGTCTGTACGAACTCAGTGAAAACATGGGACAGTCTGCTGGAAGGCAGTGAAAACACTGGACATTCTGCAGGAACTCAATGAAAACACAGACAGTCTGCAGGAACTCTGTGAAAACACAGGACAGTCTTCAGGAACTCAGTGAAAACACGGGACAATCTCCAGGAATTCAGTGAAAACAAAGGACAGTCTGCTGGAACTCAGTGAAAACACAGAACAGTCTGCAGGAAGTCAGAGGTAACATGGCACAGTCTCCAGGAACTCAGTGAAAACACAGGGCAGTCTGCTGGAACTCAGTGAAAACACAGAACAGTCTGCAGGAAGTCAGTGAAAACACGGGACAGTCTGCAGGAACTCAGTGAAAACACAGGACAGTCTGCAGGAACTCTGTGAAAACACAGAACAGTCTGCAGGAAGTCAGAGAAAACACGGGACAGTCTGCAGGATCTCAGTGAAAACACACGGCAGTCTTCAGGAAGTCAGAGAGAACACGGGATAGTCTGCAAGACCTCAGTGAAAACACAGGGCAGTCTGCTGGAACTCAGTGAAAACACAGAACAGTCTGCAGGAAGTCAGAGAAAACACGGGACGGTCTGCAGGATCTCAGTGAAAACACACGGCAGTCTGCAGGAAGTCAGAGAGAACACGGGATAGTCTGCAAGAACTCAGTGAAAACACAGAACAGTCTGCTGAAACTCAGTGAAAACACAGAACAGTCTGCAGGAAATCAGAGAAAACACGGGGCAGTCTGCAGGATCTCAGTGAAAACACACGGCAGTCTGCAGGAAGTCAGAGAGAACACGGGATAGTCTGCAAGAACTCAGTGAAAACACAGAACAGTCTGCAGGAAGTCAGAGGAAACACGTGACGGTTTCCAGAAACTCAGTGAAAACACGGGACAGTCCTCAGGAGCTCAGTGAAAACACAGGACAGTCTGCAGGAACTCAGTGAAAACACACGGCAGTCTGCAGGAAGTCAGAGGAAACACGTGACGGTTTCCAGAAACTCAGTGAAAACACGGGACAGTCCTCAGGAGCTCAGTGAAAACACAGGACAGTCTGCAGGAACTCAGTGAAAACACACGGCAGTCTGCAGGAAGTCAGAGAGAACACGGGGATAGTCTGCAAGAACTCAGTGAAAACACAGAATGTCTGCAGGATATCAGAGAAAACACGTGACGGTCTCCAGAAACTCAGCGAAAACACGGGACATTCTGCTGGAAGTCAGTGAAAACACAGGACAGTCTGTACGAACTCAGTGAAAACATGGGACAGTCTGCTGGAAGTCAGTGAAAACACGGGACAGTCTGCAGGAACTCAGTGAAAACACAGACAGTCTGCAGGAACTCTGTGAAAACACAGGACAGTCTGCAGGAACTCAGTGAAAACACGGGACAGTCTGCAGGAACAGTGAAAACACGGGGCAGGGTGCAGGAATTCAGGGAAAACACAGGACAGTCTGCTGGAACTCAGTGAAAACACAGAACAGTCTGCAGGAAGTCAGAGAAAACATGGCACAGTCTGCAGAAACTCAGTGAAAACACAGGGCAGTCTGCTGGAACTCAGTGAAAACACAGAACATTCTGCAGGAAGTCAGAGAAAACACGGGACAGTCTACAGGAACTCAGTGAAAACACAGGACAGACTGCAGGAAATCTGTGAAAACACAGAGCAGTCTGCAAGAAGTTAGAGAAAACACGGGACAGTCTGCAGGATCTCAGTGAAAACACACGGCAGTCTGCAGGAAGTCAGAGAGAACACGGGATAGTCTGCAAGAACTCAGTGAAAACACACGGCAGTCTGCAGGAAGTCAGAAAATACACGGGATAGTCTGCAGGAACTCAGTGAAAACACAGAATGTCTGCAGGATATCAGAGAAAACACGTGACGGTCTCCAGAAACTCAGAGAAATCACAAGACAGTCCGCAGGAACTCAGTGAATACACGGGGCACTCTGCAGGAACTCCGTGAAAACACAGGATAGTCTGCTGGAACTCAGTGAAAACAAAGGACAGTCTGTACGAACTCAGTGAAAACATGGGACAGTCTGCTGGAAGGCAGTGAAAACACTGGACATTCTGCAGGAACTCAGTGAAAACACAGACAGTCTGCAGGAACTCTGTGAAAACACAGGACAGTCTTCAGGAACACAGTGAAAACACGGGACAATCTGCAGGAATTCAGTGAAAACAAAGGACAGTCTGCTGGAACTCAGTGAAAACACAGAACAGTCTGCAGGAAGTCAGAGATAACATGGCACAGTCTCCAGGAACTCAGTGAAAACACAGGGCAGTCTGCTGGAACTCAGTGAAAACACAGAACAGCATGCAGGAAGTCAGTGAAAACACGGGATAGTCTGCAAGAACTCAGTGAAAACACAGGGCAGTCTGCTGGAACTCAGTGAAAACACAGAACAGTCTGCAGGAAGTCAGAGAAAACACGGGACAGTCTGCAGGATCTCAGTGAAAACACACGGCAGTCTGCAGGAAGTCAGAGAGAACACGGGATAGTCTGCAAGAACTCAGTGAAAACACAGAACAGTCTGCAGGAAGTCAGAGGAAACACGTGACGGTTTCCAGAAACTCAGTGAAAACACGGGACAGTCCTCAGGAGCTCAGTGAAAACACAGGACAGTCTGCAGGAACTCAGTGAAAACACACGGCAGTCTGCAGGAAGTCAGAGAGAACACGGGGATAGTCTGCAAGAACTCAGTGAAAACACAGAATGTCTGCAGGATATCAGAGAAAACACGTGACGGTCTCCAGAAACTCAGCGAAAACACGGGACATTCTGCAGGAGCTCAGTGAAAACACAGGACAGTCTGCAGGAACTCAGTGAAAACACACGGCAGTCTGCAGGAAGTCGGAGAAAACATGGGATAGTCTGCAGGAACTCAGTGATAACGCGGGACAGTCTGCAGGAACTCAGTGAAAACACAAACAGTCTGCAGGAACTCAGTGAAAACACAGGACAGTCTGCTGGAACTCAGTGAAAACAGAGAACAGTCTGCATGGTATTCAGAGAAAACATGGCACAGTCTGCTGGAACTCAGTGAAAATACAGAACAGTCTGCAGGAAGTCAGAGAAAACATGGCACAGTCTGCAGGAACTCAGTGAAAACACAGAGCAGTCTGCAGGAACTCAGTGAAAACACACGGCAGTCTGCAGGAAGTCAGAGAGAACACGGGGATAGTCTGCAAGAACTCAGTGAAAACACAGAACAGTCTGCAGCAAGTCAGAGGAAACACGTGACGGTCTCCAGAAACTCAGTGAAAACACGGGACAGTCCTCAGGAGCTCAGTGAAAACACAGGACAGTCTGCAGGAACTCAGTGAAAACGCAGAATGTCTACAGGATATCAGAGAAAACACGTGACGGTCTCCAGAAACTCAGCGAAAACACGGGACATTCTGCAGGAGCTCAGTGAAAACACAGGACAGTCTGCAGGAACTCAGTGAAAACACAGGGCAGTCTGCAGGAAGTCAGAGAAAACACGGGACAGTCTGCAGGATCTCAGTGAAAACACACGGCAGTCTGCAGGAAGTCAGAGAGAACACGGGGATAGTCTGCAAGAACTCAGTGAAAACACAGAACAGTCTGCAGGAAGTCAGAGGAAACACGTGACCGTCTCCAGACACTCAGTGAAAACACGGGACAGTCTGCAGGAACTCACTGAAAACACACGGCAGTCTGCAGGAAGTCAGAGAAAACATGGGATAGTCTGCAGGAACTCAGTGAAAACACGGGCAGTCTGCAGGAACTCAGTGAAAACACAGACAGTCTGCAGGAACTCAGTGAAAACACAGAACAGTCTGCATGGTATTCAGAGAAAACATGGCACAGTCTGCTGGAACTCAGTGAAAACACAGAACCGTCTGCAGGAAGTCAGAGAAAACATGGCACAGTCTGCAGGAACTCAGTGAAAACACAGGGCAGTCTGCAGGAGCTCAGTGAAAACACACGGCAGTCTGCAGGAAGTCAGAGAGAACACGTGGCAGTCTGCAGGAACTCAGTGAAAACACACGGCAGTCTGCAGGAAGTCAGACAGAACGCGGGATAGTCTGCAAGAAATCAGTGAAAACACAGAACAGTCTGCAGGAGGTCAGAGGAAACACGTGACGGTCTCCAGAAACTCAGTGAAAACATGGGACAGTCTGCAGGAGCTCAGTGAAAACACAGGACAGTCTGCCGGATATCAGAGAAAGCACGTGACGGTCTCCAGAAACTCAGAGAAAACACAAGACAGTCCGCAGGAACTCAGTGTATACACGGGATACTCTGCAGGAACTCCGTGAAAACACCGGACAGTCTGCTGGAACTCAGTGAAAACATAGGACAGTCTGTACGAACTCAGTGAAAACACGGGACAGTCTGCAGGAACTCAGTCAAAACACAGACAGTCTGCAGGAACTCTGTGAAAACACAGGACAGTCTGCAGGAACAGTGAAAACACGGGACAGGGTACAGGAACTCAGTGAAATCACGGGTCAGTCTGCAGGAATTCAGTGAAAACACAGGACAGTCTGCTGGAACTCAGTGAAAACACAGAACAGTCTGCAGGAGTCAGAGAAAGCATGGCACAGTCTGCAGGAACTCAGTGAAAACACAGGGCAGTCTGCTGTAACTCAGTGAAAACACAGAACAGTCTGCAGGAAGTAGAGAAAACACGGGACAGTCTGCAGGAACTCAGTGAAAACACAGGACAGTCTGCAGGAGCTCTGTGAAAACACAGAACAGTCTGCAGAAAATCAGAGAAAACAGGGGACGGTCTGCAGGAAGTAAGACAAAACAGGGGACAGTCTGCAGAAACTCAGTGAAAACACGGGACTTTCTGCAGGAACAGTGAAAACACAGGACAGTCTACATGAACTCAGTGAAAACACACGGCAGTCTGCAGGAAGTCGGAGAAAACATGGGATAGTCTGCAGGAACTCAGTGAAAACACGGGACAGTCTGCAGAATCTCAGTGAAAACACACGGCAGTCTGCAGGAAGTCGGAGAAAACATGGGATAGTCTGCAGGAACTCAGTGAAAACACGGGACAGTCTGCAGAATCTCAGTGAAAACACACGGCAGTCTGCAGGAAGTCAGAGAGAACACGGGGATAGTCCGCCAGAACTCAGTGAAAACACAGAACAGTCTGCAGGAAGTCTGAGGAAACACATGACGGTCTCCAGAAACTCAGTGAAAACACGGGACAGTCTGCAGGAGCACAGTGAAAACACAGGACAGTCTGCAGGAACTCAGTGAAAACACACGGCAGTCTGCAGGAAGTCAGAGAAAACACGGGATAGTCTGCAGGAACTCAGTGAAAACACAGAATGTCTGCAGGATATCAGAGAAAACACGTGACGGTCTCCAGAAACTCAGCGAAAACACGGGACATTCTGCAGCCACTCAGTGAAAACACAGGACAGTCTGCAGGAACTCAGTGAAAACACACGGCAGTCTGCAGGAAGTCAGAGAAAACATGGGATAGTCTGCAGGAACTCAGTGAAAACACGGGACAGTCTGCAGGAACTCAGTGAAAACACAGACAGTCTGCAGGAACTCAGTGAAAACACAGAACAGTCTGCAGGAAGTCAGAGAAAACATGGCACAGTCTGCAGGAACTCAGTGAAAACACAGGGCAGTCTGCAGGAACTCAGTGAAAACACACGGCAGTCTGCAGGAAGTCAGAGAAAACACGGGACAGTCTGCAGGAACTCAGTGAAAACACACGGCAGTCTGCAGGAAGTCAGAGAAAACATGGGATAGTCTGCAGGAACTCAGTGAAAACACGGGCAGTCTGCAGGAACTCAGTGAAAACACAGACAGTCTGCAGGAACTCAGTGAAAACACAGAACAGTGTGCTGGAACTCAGTGAAAACACAGAACAGTCTGCATGGTATTCAGAGAAAACATGGCACAGTCTGCTGGAACTCAGTGAAAACACAGAACCGTCTGCAGGAAGTCAGAGAAAACATGGCACAGTCTGCAGGAACTCAGTGAAAACACAGGGCAGTCTGCAGGAGCTCAGTGAAAACACACGGCAGTCTGCAGGAAGTCAGAGAGAACACGGGACAGTCTGCAGGAACTCAGTGAAAACACACGGCAGTCTGCAGGAAGTCAGACAAAACGCGGGATAGTCTGCAAGAAATCAGTGAAAACACAGAACAGTCTGCAGGAGGTCAGAGGAAACACGTGACGGTCTCCAGAAACTCAGTGAAAACACGGGACAGTCTGCAGGAGCTCAGTGAAAACACAGGACAGTCTGCAGGAACTCCGTGAAAACACCGGACAGTCTGCTGGAACTCAGTGAAAACATAGGACAGTCTGTACGAACTCAGTGAAAACACGGGACAGTCTGCAGGAACTCAGTCAAAACACAGACAGTCTGCAGGAACTCTGTGAAAACACAGGACAGTCTGCAGGAACAGTGAAAACACGGGACAGGGTACAGGAACTCAGTGAAATCACGGGTCAGTCTGCAGGAATTCAGTGAAAACACAGGACAGTCTGCTGGAACTCAGTGAAAACACAGAACAGTCTGCAGGAGTCAGAGAAAGCATGGCACAGTCTGCAGGAACTCAGTGAAAACACAGGGCAGTCTGCTGTAACTCAGTGAAAACACAGAACAGTCTGCAGGAAGTAGAGAAAACACGGGACAGTCTGCTGGAACTCAGTGAAAACATAGGACAGTCTGTACGAACTCAGTGAAAACACGGGACAGTCTGCAGGAACTCAGTCAAAACACAGACAGTCTGCAGGAACTCTGTGAAAACACAGGACAGTCTGCAGGAACAGTGAAAACACGGGACAGGGTACAGGAACTCAGTGAAATCACGGGTCAGTCTGCAGGAATTCAGTGAAAACACAGGACAGTCTGCTGGAACTCAGTGAAAACACAGAACAGTCTGCAGGAGTCAGAGAAAGCATGGCACAGTCTGCAGGAACTCAGTGAAAACACAGGGCAGTCTGCTGTAACTCAGTGAAAACACAGAACAGTCTGCAGGAAGTAGAGAAAACACGGGACAGTCTGCTGGAACTCAGTGAAAACATAGGACAGTCTGTACGAACTCAGTGAAAACACGGGACAGTCTGCAGGAACTCAGTCAAAACACAGACAGTCTGCAGGAACTCTGTGAAAACACAGGACAGTCTGCAGGAACAGTGAAAACACGGGACAGGGTACAGGAACTCAGTGAAATCACGGGTCAGTCTGCAGGAATTCAGTGTAAACACAGGACAGTCTGCTGGAACTCAGTGAAAACACAGAACAGTCTGCAGGAGTCAGAGAAAGCATGGCACAGTCTGCAGGAACTCAGTGAAAACACAGGGCAGTCTGCTGTAACTCAGTGAAAACACAGAACAGTCTGCAGGAAGTAGAGAAAACACGGGACAGTCTGCAGGAACTCAGTGAAAACACAGGACAGTCTGCAGGAGCTCTGTGAAAACACAGAACAGTCTGCAGAAAATCAGAGAAAACAGGGGACGGTCTGCAGGAAGTAAGACAAAACAGGGGACAGTCTGCAGAAACTCAGTGAAAACACGGGACTTTCTGCAGGAACAGTGAAAACACAGGACAGTCTACAGGAACTCAGTGAAAACACACGGCAGTCTGCAGGAAGTCGGAGAAAACATGGGATAGTCTGCAGGAACTCAGTGAAAACACGGGACAGTCTGCAGAATCTCAGTGAAAACACACGGCAGTCTGCAGGAAGTCAGAGAAAACACGGGACAGTCTACAGGAACTCAGTGAAAACACAGGACAGACTGCAGGAAATCTGTGAAAACACAGAGCAGTCTGCAAGAAGTTAGAGAAAACACGGGACAGTCTGCAGGATCTCAGTGAAAACACACGGCAGTCTGCAGGAAGTCAGAGAGAACACGGGATAGTCTGCAAGAACTCAGTGAAAACACACGGCAGTCTGCAGGAAGTCAGAAAATACACGGGATAGTCTGCAGGAACTCAGTGAAAACACAGAATGTCTGCAGGATATCAGAGAAAACACGTGACGGTCTCCAGAAACTCAAAGAAAACACAAGACAGTCCGCAGGAACTCAGTGAATACACGGGGCACTCTGCAGGAACTCCGTGAAAACACAGGATAGTCTGCTGGAACTCAGTGAAAACAAAGGACAGTCTGTACGAACTCAGTGAAAACATGGGACAGTCTGCTGGAAGGCAGTGAAAACACTGGACATTCTGCAGGAACTCAGTGAAAACACAGACAGTCTGCAGGAACTCTGTGAAAACACAGGACAGTCTTCAGGAACACAGTGAAAACACGGGACAATCTGCAGGAATTCAGTGAAAACAAAGGACAGTCTGCTGGAACTCAGTGAAAACACAGAACAGTCTGCAGGAAGTCAGAGATAACATGGCACAGTCTCCAGGAACTCAGTGAAAACACAGGGCAGTCTGCTGGAACTCAGTGAAAACACAGAACAGCATGCAGGAAGTCAGTGAAAACACGGGATAGTCTGCAAGAACTCAGTGAAAACACAGGGCAGTCTGCTGGAACTCAGTGAAAACACAGAACAGTCTGCAGAAAGTCAGAGAAAACACGGGACAGTCTGCAGGATCTCAGTGAAAACACACGGCAGTCTGCAGGAAGTCAGAGAGAACACGGGATAGTCTGCAAGAACTCAGTGAAAACACAGAACAGTCTGCAGGAAGTCAGAGGAAACACGTGACGGTTTCCAGAAACTCAGTGAAAACACGGGACAGTCCTCAGGAGCTCAGTGAAAACACAGGACAGTCTGCAGGAACTCAGTTAAAACACACGGCAGTCTGCAGGAAGTCAGAGAGAACACGGGGATAGTCTGCAAGAACTCAGTGAAAACACAGAATGTCTGCAGGATATCAGAGAAAACACGTGACGGTCTCCAGAAACTCAGCGAAAACACGGGACATTCTGCAGGAGCTCAGTGAAAACACAGGACAGTCTGCAGGAACTCAGTGAAAACACACGGCAGTCTGCAGGAAGTCGGAGAAAACATGGGATAGTCTGCAGGAACTCAGTGAAAACACGGGACAGTCTGCAGGAACTCAGTGAAAACACAAACAGTCTGCAGGAACTCAGTGAAAACACAGGACAGTCTGCTGGAACTCAGTGAAAACAGAGAACAGTCTGCATGGTATTCAGAGAAAACATGGCACAGTCTGCTGGAACTCAGTGAAAATACAGAACAGTGTGCAGGAAGTCAGAGAAAACATGGCACAGTCTGCAGGAACTCAGTGAAAACACAGAGCAGTCTGCAGGAACTCAGTGAAAACACACGGCAGTCTGCAGGAAGTCAGAGAGAACACGGGGATAGTCTGCAAGAACTCAGTGAAAACACAGAACAGTCTGCAGCAAGTCAGAGGAAACACGTGACGGTCTCCAGAAACTCAGTGAAAACACGGGACAGTCCTAAGGAGCTCAGTGAAAACACAGGACAGTCTGCAGGAACTCAGTGAAAACGCAGAATGTCTACAGGATATCAGAGAAAACACGTGACGGTCTCCAGAAACTCAGCGAAAACACGGGACATTCTGCAGGAGCTCAGTGAAAACACAGGACAGTCTGCAGGAACTCAGTGAAAACACAGGGCAGTCTGCAGGAAGTCAGAGAAAACACGGGACAGTCTGCAGGATCTCAGTGAAAACACACGGCAGTCTGCAGGAAGTCAGAGAGAACACGGGGATAGTCTGCAAGAACTCAGTGAAAATACAGAACAGTCTGCAGGAAGTCAGAGGAAACACGTGACCGTCTCCAGACACTCAGTGAAAACACGGGACAGTCTGCAGGAACTCACTGAAAACACACGGCAGTCTGCAGGAAGTCAGAGAAAACATGGGATAGTCTGCAGGAACTCAGTGAAAACACGGGCAGTCTGCAGGAACTCAGTGAAAACACAGACAGTCTGCAGGAACTCAGTGAAAACACAGAACAGTCTGCATGGTATTCAGAGAAAACATGGCACAGTCTGCTGGAACTCAGTGAAAACACAGAACCGTCTGCAGGAAGTCAGAGAAAACATGGCACAGTCTGCAGGAACTCAGTGAAAACACAGGGCAGTCTGCAGGAGCTCAGTGAAAACACACGGCAGTCTGCAGGAAGTCAGAGAGAACACGTGGCAGTCTGCAGGAACTCAGTGAAAACACACGGCAGTCTGCAGGAAGTCAGACAGAACGCGGGATAGTCTGCAAGAAATCAGTGAAAACACAGAACAGTCTGCAGGAGGTCAGAGGAAACACGTGACGGTCTCCAGAAACTCAGTGAAAACATGGGACAGTCTGCAGGAGCTCAGTGAAAACACAGGACAGTCTGCCGGATATCAGAGAAAGCACGTGACGGTCTCCAGAAACTCAGAGAAAACACAAGACAGTCCGCAGGAACTCAGTGTATACACGGGATACTCTGCAGGAACTCCGTGAAAACACCGGACAGTCTGCTGGAACTCAGTGAAAACATAGGACAGTCTGTACGAACTCAGTGAAAACACGGGACAGTCTGCAGGAACTCAGTCAAAACACAGACAGTCTGCAGGAACTCTGTGAAAACACAGGACAGTCTGCAGGAACAGTGAAAACACGGGACAGGGTACAGGAACTCAGTGAAATCACGGGTCAGTCTGCAGGAATTCAGTGAAAACACAGGACAGTCTGCTGGAACTCAGTGAAAACACAGAACAGTCTGCAGGAGTCAGAGAAAGCATGGCACAGTCTGCAGGAACTCAGTGAAAACACAGGGCAGTCTGCTGTAACTCAGTGAAAACACAGAACAGTCTGCAGGAAGTAGAGAAAACACGGGACAGTCTGCAGGAACTCAGTGAAAACACAGGACAGTCTGCAGGAGCTCTGTGAAAACACAGAACAGTCTGCAGAAAATCAGAGAAAACAGGGGACGGTCTGCAGGAAGTAAGACAAAACAGGGGACAGTCTGCAGAAACTCAGTGAAAACACGGGACTTTCTGCAGGAACAGTGAAAACACAGGACAGTCTACATGAACTCAGTGAAAACACACGGCAGTCTGCAGGAAGTCGGAGAAAACATGGGATAGTCTGCAGGAACTCAGTGAAAACACGGGACAGTCTGCAGAATCTCAGTGAAAACACACGGCAGTCTGCAGGAAGTCGGAGAAAACATGGGATAGTCTGCAGGAACTCAGTGATAACACGGGACAGTCTGCAGAATCTCAGTGAAAACACACGGCAGTCTGCAGGAAGTCAGAGAGAACACGGGGATAGTCCGCCAGAACTCAGTGAAAACACAGAACAGTCTGCAGGAAGTCTGAGGAAACACATGACGGTCTCCAGAAACTCAGTGAAAACACGGGACAGTCTGCAGGAGCACAGTGAAAACACAGGACAGTCTGCAGGAACTCAGTGAAAACACACGGCAGTCTGCAGGAAGTCAGAGAAAACACGGGATAGTCTGCAGGAACTCAGTGAAAACACAGAATGTCTGCAGGATATCAGAGAAAACACGTGACGGTCTCCAGAAACTCAGCGAAAACACGGGACATTCTGCAGCCACTCAGTGAAAACACAGGACAGTCTGCAGGAACTCAGTGAAAACACACGGCAGTCTGCAGGAAGTCAGAGAAAACATGGGATAGTCTGCAGGAACTCAGTGAAAACACGGGACAGTCTGCAGGAACTCAGTGAAAACACAGACAGTCTGCAGGAACTCAGTGAAAACACAGAACAGTCTGCAGGAAGTCAGAGAAAACATGGCACAGTCTGCAGGAACTCAGTGAAAACACAGGGCAGTCTGCAGGAACTCAGTGAAAACACACGGCAGTCTGCAGGAAGTCAGAGAAAACACGGGACAGTCTGCAGGATCTCAGTGAAAAAACACGGCAGTCTGCAGGAAGTCAGAGAGAACACGGGGATAGTCTGCAAGAACTCAGTGAAAACACAGAACAGTCTGCAGGAAGTCAGAGGAAACACGTGACCGTCTCCAGACACTCAGTGAAAACACGGGACAGTCTGCAGGAACTCACTGAAAACACACGGCAGTCTGCAGGAAGTCAGAGAAAACATGGGATAGTCTGCAGGAACTCAGTGAAAACACGGGCAGTCTGCAGGAACTCAGTGAAAACACAGACAGTCTGCAGGAACTCAGTGAAAACACAGAACAGTGTGCTGGAACTCAGTGAAAACACAGAACAGTCTGCATGGTATTCAGAGAAAACATGGCACAGTCTGCTGGAACTCAGTGAAAACACAGAACCGTCTGCAGGAAGTCAGAGAAAACATGGCACAGTCTGCAGGAACTCAGTGAAAACACAGGGCAGTCTGCAGGAGCTCAGTGAAAACACACGGCAGTCTGCAGGAAGTCAGAGAGAACACGGGACAGTCTGCAGGAACTCAGTGAAAACACACGGCAGTCTGCAGGAAGTCAGACAGAACGCGGGATAGTCTGCAAGAAATCAGTGAAAACACAGAACAGTCTGCAGGAGGTCAGAGAAAACACGTGACGGTCTCCAGAAACTCAGTGAAAACACGGGACAGTCTGCAGGAGCTCAGTGAAAACACAGGACAGTCTGCAGGAACTCCGTGAAAACACCGGACAGTCTGCTGGAACTCAGTGAAAACATAGGACAGTCTGTACGAACTCAGTGAAAACACGGGACAGTCTGCAGGAACTCAGTCAAAACACAGACAGTCTGCAGGAACTCTGTGAAAACACAGGACAGTCTGCAGGAACAGTGAAAACACGGGACAGGGTACAGGAACTCAGTGAAATCACGGGTCAGTCTGCAGGAATTCAGTGAAAACACAGGACAGTCTGCTGGAACTCAGTGAAAACACAGAACAGTCTGCAGGAGTCAGAGAAAGCATGGCACAGTCTGCAGGAACTCAGTGAAAACACAGGGCAGTCTGCTGTAACTCAGTGAAAACACAGAACAGTCTGCAGGAAGTAGAGAAAACACGGGACAGTCTGCTGGAACTCAGTGAAAACATAGGACAGTCTGTACGAACTCAGTGAAAACACGGGACAGTCTGCAGGAACTCAGTCAAAACACAGACAGTCTGCAGGAACTCTGTGAAAACACAGGACAGTCTGCAGGAACAGTGAAAACACGGGACAGGGTACAGGAACTCAGTGAAATCACGGGTCAGTCTGCAGGAATTCAGTGAAAACACAGGACAGTCTGCTGGAACTCAGTGAAAACACAGAACAGTCTGCAGGAGTCAGAGAAAGCATGGCACAGTCTGCAGGAACTCAGTGAAAACACAGGGCAGTCTGCTGTAACTCAGTGAAAACACAGAACAGTCTGCAGGAAGTAGAGAAAACACGGGACAGTCTGCAGGAACTCAGTGAAAACACAGGACAGTCTGCAGGAGCTCTGTGAAAACACAGAACAGTCTGCAGAAAATCAGAGAAAACAGGGGACGGTCTGCAGGAAGTAAGACAAAACAGGGGACAGTCTGCAGAAACTCAGTGAAAACACGGGACTTTCTGCAGGAACAGTGAAAACACAGGACAGTCTACAGGAACTCAGTGAAAACACACGGCAGTCTGCAGGAAGTCGGAGAAAACATGGGATAGTCTGCAGGAACTCAGTGAAAACACGGGACAGTCTGCAGAATCTCAGTGAAAACACACGGCAGTCTGCAGGAAGTCAGAGAGAACACGGGGATAGTCCGCCAGAACTCAGTGAAAACACAGAACAGTCTGCAGGAAGTCTGAGGAAACACATGACGGTCTCCAGAAACTCAGGGAAAACACGGGACAGTCTGCAGGAGCACAGTGAAAACACAGGACAGTCTGCAGGAACTCAGTGAAAACACACGGCAGTCTGCAGGAAGTCAGAGAAAACACGGGATAGTCTGCAGGAACTCAGTGAAAACACAGAATGTCTGCAGGATATCAGAGAAAACACGTGACGGTCTCCAGAAACTCAGCGAAAACACGGGACATTCTGCAGCCACTCAGTGAAAACACAGGACAGTCTGCAGGAACTCAGTGAAAACACACGGCAGTCTGCAGGAAGTCAGAGAAAACATGGGATGGTCTGCAGGAACTCAGTGAAAACACGGGACAGTCTGCAGGAACTCAGTGAAAACACAGGACAGTCTGCTGGAACTCAGTGAAAACACAGACAGTCTGCAGGAACTCAGTGAAAACACAGAACAGTCTGCAGGAAGTCAGAGAAAACATGGCACAGTCTGCAGGAACTCAGTGAAAACACAGGGCAGTCTGCAGGAACTCAGTGAAAACACACGGCAGTCTGCAGGAAGTCAGAGAAAACACGGGACAGTCTGCAGGATCTCAGTGAAAACACACGGCAGTCTGCAGGAAGTCAGAGAGAACACGGGGATAGTCTGCAAGAACTCAGTGAAAACACAGAACAGTCTGCAGGAAGTCAGAGGAAACACGTGACCGTCTCCAGACACTCAGTGAAAACACGGGACAGTCTGCAGGAACTCACTGAAAACACACGGCAGTCTGCAGGAAGTCAGAGAAAACATGGGATAGTCTGCAGGAACTCAGTGAAAACACGGGCAGTCTGCAGGAACTCAGTGAAAACACAGACAGTCTGCAGGAACTCAGTGAAAACACAGAACAGTCTGCTGGAACTCAGTGAAAACACAGAACAGTCTGCATGGTATTCAGAGAAAACATGGCACAGTCTGCTGGAACTCAGTGAAAACACAGAACCGTCTGCAGGAAGTCAGAGAAAACATGGCACAGTCTGCAGGAACTCAGTGAAAACACAGGGCAGTCTGCAGGAGCTCAGTGAAAACACACGGCAGTCTGCAGGAAGTCAGAGAGAACACGGGACAGTCTGCAGGAACTCAGTGAAAACACACGGCAGTCTGCAGGAAGTCAGACAGAACGCGGGATAGTCTGCAAGAAATCAGTGAAAACACAGAACAGTCTGCAGGAGGTCAGAGGAAACACGTGACGGTCTCCAGAAACTCAGTGAAAACACGGGACAGTCTGCAGGAGCTCAGTGAAAACACAGGACAGTCTGCAGGAACTCCGTGAAAACACCGGACAGTCTGCTGGAACTCAGTGAAAACATAGGACAGTCTGTACGAACTCAGTGAAAACACGGGACAGTCTGCAGGAACTCAGTCAAAACACAGACAGTCTGCAGGAACTCTGTGAAAACACAGGACAGTCTGCAGGAACAGTGAAAACACGGGACAGGGTACAGGAACTCAGTGAAATCACGGGTCAGTCTGCAGGAATTCAGTGAAAACACAGGACAGTCTGCTGGAACGCAGTGAAAACACAGAACAGTCTGCAGGAGTCAGAGAAAGCATGGCACAGTCTGCAGGAACTCAGTGAAAACACAGGGCAGTCTGCTGTAACTCAGTGAAAACACAGAACAGTCTGCAGGAAGTAGAGAAAACTCGGGACAGTCTGCTGGAACTCAGTGAAAACATAGGACAGTCTGTACGAACTCAGTGAAAACACGGGACAGTCTGCAGGAACTCAGTCAAAACACAGACAGTCTGCAGGAACTCTGTGAAAACACAGGACAGTCTGCAGGAACAGTGAAAACACGGGACGGGGTACAGGAACTCAGTGAAATCACGGGTCAGTCTGCAGGAATTCAGTGAAAACACAGGACAGTCTGCTGGAACTCAGTGAAAACACAGAACAGTCTGCAGGAGTCAGAGAAAGCATGGCACAGTCTGCAGGAACTCTGTGAAAACACAGGGCAGTCTGCTGTAACTCAGTGAAAACACAGAACAGTCTGCAGGAAGTAGAGAAAACACGGGACAGTCTGCAGAGACTCAGTGAAAACACAGGACAGTCTGCAGGAGCTCTGTGAAAACACAGAACAGTCTGCAGAAAATCAGAGAAAACAGGGGACGGTCTGCAGGAAGTAAGACAAAACACGGGACAGTCTGCAGAAACTCAGTGAAAACACGGGACTTTCTGCAGGAACAGTGAAAACACAGGACAGTCTACAGGAACTCAGTGAAAACACACGGCAGTCTGCAGGAGCTCTGTGAAAACACAGAACAGTCTGCAGAAAATCAGAGAAAACAGGGGACGGTCTGCAGGAAGTAAGACAAAACACGGGACAGTCTGCAGAAACTCAGTGAAAACACGGGACTTTCTGCAGGAACAGTGAAAACACAGGACAGTCTACAGGAACTCAGTGAAAACACACGGCAGTCTGCAGGAAGTCGGAGAAAACATGGGATAGTCTGCAGGAACTCAGTGAAAACACGGGACAGTCTGCAGAATCTCAGTGAAAACACACGGCAGTCTGCAGGAAGTCAGAGAGAACACGGGGATAGTCCGCCAGAACTCAGTGAAAACACAGAACAGTCTGCAGGAAGTCTGAGGAAACACATGACGGTCTCCAGAAACTCAGGGAAAACACGGGACAGTCTGCAGGAGCACAGTGAAAACACAGGACAGTCTGCAGGAACTCAGTGAAAACACACGGCAGTCTGCAGGAAGTCAGAGAAAACACGGGATAGTCTGCAGGAACTCAGTGAAAACACAGAATGTCTGCAGGATATCAGAGAAAACACGTGACGGTCTCCAGAAACTCAGCGAAAACACGGGACATTCTGCAGCCACTCAGTGAAAACACAGGACAGTCTGCAGGAACTCAGTGAAAACACACGGCAGTCTGCAGGAAGTCAGAGAAAACATGGGATAGTCTGCAGGAACTCAGTGAAAACACGGGACAGTCTGCAGGAACTCAGTGAAAACACAGGACAGTCTGCTGGAACTCAGTGAAAACACAGACAGTCTGCAGGAACTCAGTGAAAACACAGAACAGTCTGCAGGAAGTCAGAGAAAACATGGCACAGTCTGCAGGAAATCAGTGAAAACACAGGGCAGTCTGCAGGAACTCAGTGAAAACACGGCAGTCTGCAGGAAGTCAGAGAAAACACGGGACAGTCTGCAGGATCTCAGTGAAAACACACGGCAGTCTGCAGGAAGTCAGAGAGAACACGGGGATAGTCTGCAAGAACTCAGTGAAAACACAGAACAGTCTGCAGGAAGTCAGAGGAAACACGTGACCGTCTCCAGACACTCAGTGAAAACACGGTACAGTCTGCAGGAGCTCAGTGAAAACACAGGACAGTCTGCAGGAACTCAGTGAAAACACACGGCAGTCTGCAGGAAGTCGGAGAAAACATGGGATAGTCTGCAGGAACTCAGTGAAAACACGGGACAGTCTGCAGAATCTCAGTGAAAACACACGGCAGTCTGCAGGAAGTCAGAGAGAACACGGGGACAGTCCGCCAGAACTCAGTGAAAACACAGAACAGTCTGCAGGAAGTCTGAGGAAACACATGACGGTCTCCAGAAACTCAGTGAAAACACGGGACAGTCTGCAGGAGCACAGTGAAAACACAGGACAGTCTGCAGGAACTCAGTGAAAACACACGGCATTCTGCAGGAAGTCAGAGAAAACACGGGATAGTCTGCAGGAACTCAGTGAAAACACAGAATGTCTGCAGGATATCAGAGAAAACACGTGACGGTCTCCAGAAACTCAGAGAAAACACAAGACAGACTGCAGGAAATCTGTGAAAACACAGAGCAGTCTGCAAGAAGTTAGAGAAAACACGGGACAGTCTGCAGGATCTCAGTGAAAACACACGGCAGTCTGCAGGAAGTCAGAGAGAACACGGGATAGTCTGCAAGAACTCAGTGAAAACACACGGCAGTCTGCAGGAAGTCAGAAAATACACGGGATAGTCTGCAGGAACTCAGTGAAAACACAGAATGTCTGCAGGATATCAGAGAAAACACGTGACGGTCTCCAGAAACTCAGAGAAAACACAAGACAGTCCGCAGGAACTCAGTGAATACACGGGGCACTCTGCAGGAACTCCGTGAAAACACAGGATAGTCTGCTGGAACTCAGTGAAAACAAAGGACAGTCTGTACGAACTCAGTGAAAACATGGGACAGTCTGCTGGAAGGCAGTGAAAACACTGGACATTCTGCAGGAACTCAGTGAAAACACAGACAGTCTGCAGGAACTCTGTGAAAACACAGGACAGTCTTCAGGAACTCAGTGAAAACACGGGACAATCTGCAGGAATTCAGTGAAAACAAAGGACAGTCTGCTGGAACTCAGTGAAAACACAGAACAGTCTGCAGGAAGTCAGAGATAACATGGCACAGTCTCCAGGAACTCAGTGAAAACACAGGGCAGTCTGCTGGAACTCAGTGAAAACACAGAACAGTCTGCAGGAAGTCAGTGAAAACACGGGACCATCTGCAGGAACTCAGTGTAAACACAGGACAGTCTGCAGGAACTCTGTGAAAACACAGAACAGTCTGCAGGAAGTCAGAGAAAACATGGGACAGTCTGCAGGATCTCAGTGAAAACACACGGTAATCTGCAGGAAGTCAGAGAAAACACGGGATAGTCTGCAGGAACTCAGTGAAAACACAGAATGTCTGCAGGATATCAGAGAAAACACGTGACGGTCTCCAGAAACTCAGCGAAAACACGGGACATTCTGCAGCCACTCAGTGAAAACACAGGACAGTCTGCAGGAACTCAGTGAAAACACACGGCAGTCTGCAGGAAGTCAGAGAAAACATGGGATAGTCTGCAGGAACTCAGTGAAAACACGGGACAGTCTGCAGGAACTCAGTGAAAACACAGGACAGTCTGCTGGAACTCAGTGAAAACACAGACAGTCTGCAGGAACTCAGTGAAAACACAGAACAGTCTGCAGGAAGTCAGAGAAAACATGGCACAGTCTGCAGGAAATCAGTGAAAACACAGGGCAGTCTGCAGGAACTCAGTGAAAACACGGCAGTCTGCAGGAAGTCAGAGAAAACACGGGACAGTCTGCAGGATCTCAGTGAAAACACACGGCAGTCTGCAGGAAGTCAGAGAGAACACGGGGATAGTCTGCAAGAACTCAGTGAAAACACAGAACAGTCTGCAGGAAGTCAGAGGAAACACGTGACCGTCTCCAGACACTCAGTGAAAACACGGTACAGTCTGCAGGAGCTCAGTGAAAACACAGGACAGTCTGCAGGAACTCAGTGAAAACACACGGCAGTCTGCAGGAAGTCGGAGAAAACATGGGATAGTCTGCAGGAACTCAGTGAAAACACGGGACAGTCTGCAGAATCTCAGTGAAAACACACGGCAGTCTGCAGGAAGTCAGAGAGAACACGGGGACAGTCCGCCAGAACTCAGTGAAAACACAGAACAGTCTGCAGGAAGTCTGAGGAAACACATGACGGTCTCCAGAAACTCAGTGAAAACACGGGACAGTCTGCAGGAGCACAGTGAAAACACAGGACAGTCTGCAGGAACTCAGTGAAAACACACGGCATTCTGCAGGAAGTCAGAGAAAACACGGGATAGTCTGCAGGAACTCAGTGAAAACACAGAATGTCTGCAGGATATCAGAGAAAACACGTGACGGTCTCCAGAAACTCAGAGAAAACACAAGACAGACTGCAGGAAATCTGTGAAAACACAGAGCAGTCTGCAAGAAGTTAGAGAAAACACGGGACAGTCTGCAGGATCTCAGTGAAAACACACGGCAGTCTGCAGGAAGTCAGAGAGAACACGGGATAGTCTGCAAGAACTCAGTGAAAACACACGGCAGTCTGCAGGAAGTCAGAAAATACACGGGATAGTCTGCAGGAACTCAGTGAAAACACAGAATGTCTGCAGGATATCAGAGAAAACACGTGACGGTCTCCAGAAACTCAGAGAAAACACAAGACAGTCCGCAGGAACTCAGTGAATACACGGGGCACTCTGCAGGAACTCCGTGAAAACACAGGATAGTCTGCTGGAACTCAGTGAAAACAAAGGACAGTCTGTACGAACTCAGTGAAAACATGGGACAGTCTGCTGGAAGACAGTGAAAACACTGGACATTCTGCAGGAACTCAGTGAAAACACAGACAGTCTGCAGGAACTCTGTGAAAACACAGGACAGTCTTCAGGAACTCAGTGAAAACACGGGACAATCTGCAGGAATTCAGTGAAAACAAAGGACAGTCTGCTGGAACTCAGTGAAAACACAGAACAGTCTGCAGGAAGTCAGAGATAACATGGCACAGTCTCCAGGAACTCAGTGAAAACACAGGGCAGTCTGCTGGAACTCAGTGAAAACACAGAACAGTCTGCAGGAAGTCAGTGAAAACACGGGACCATCTGCAGGAACTCAGTGTAAACACAGGACAGTCTGCAGGAACTCTGTGAAAACACAGAACAGTCTGCAGGAAGTCAGAGAAAACATGGGACAGTCTGCAGGATCTCAGTGAAAACACACGGTAATCTGCAGGAAGTCAGAGAGAACACGGGATAGTCTGCAACAACTCAGTGAAAACACAGGGCAGTCTGCTGGAACTCAGTGAAAACACAGAACAGTCTGCAGGAAGTCAGAGAAAACACGGGACAGTCTGCAGGATCTCAGTGAAAACACACGGCAGTCTGCAGGAAGTCAGAGAGAACACGGGGATAGTCTGCAAGAACTCAGTGAAAACACAGAACAGTCTGCAGGAAGTCAGAGGAAACACGTGACCGTCTCCAGACACTCAGTGAAAACACGGGACAGTCTGCAGGAACTCACTGAAAACACACGGCAGTCTGCAGGAAGTCAGAGAAAACATGGGATAGTCTGCAGGAACTCAGTGAAAACACGGGCAGTCTGCAGGAACTCAGTGAAAACACAGACAGTCTGCAGGAACTCAGCGAAAACACAGAACAGTGTGCTGGAACTCAGTGAAAACACAGAACAGTCTGCATGGTATTCAGAGAAAACATGGCACAGTCTGCTGGAACTCAGTGAAAACACAGAACCGTCTGCAGGAAGTCAGAGAAAACATGGCACAGTCTGCAGGAACTCAGTGAAAACACAGGGCAGTCTGCAGGAGCTCAGTGAAAACACACGGCAGTCTGCAGGAAGTCAGAGAGAACACGGGACAGTCTGCAGGAACTCAGTGAAAACACACGGCAGTCTGCAGGAAGTCAGACAGAACGCGGGATAGTCTGCAAGAAATCAGTGAAAACACAGAACAGTCTGCAGGAGGTCAGAGGAAACACGTGACGGTCTCCAGAAACTCAGTGAAAACACGGGACAGTCTGCAGGAGCTCAGTGAAAACACAGGACAGTCTGCAGGAACTCCGTGAAAACACCGGACAGTCTGCTGGAACTCAGTGAAAACATAGGACAGTCTGTACGAACTCAGTGAAAACACGGGACAGTCTGCAGGAACTCAGTCAAAACACAGACAGTCTGCAGGAACTCTGTGAAAACACAGGACAGTCTGCAGGAACAGTGAAAACACGGGACAGGGTACAGGAACTCAGTGAAATCACGGGTCAGTCTGCAGGAATTCAGTGAAAACACAGGACAGTCTGCTGGAACTCAGTGAAAACACAGAACAGTCTGCAGGAGTCAGAGAAAGCATGGCACAGTCTGCAGGAACTCAGTGAAAACACAGGGCAGTCTGCTGTAACTCAGTGAAAACACAGAACAGTCTGCAGGAAGTAGAGAAAACACGGGACAGTCTGCTGGAACTCAGTGAAAACATAGGACAGTCTGTACGAACTCAGTGAAAACACGGGACAGTCTGCAGGAACTCAGTCAAAACACAGACAGTCTGCAGGAACTCTGTGAAAACACAGGACAGTCTGCAGGAACAGTGAAAACACGGGACAGGGTACAGGAACTCAGTGAAATCACGGGTCAGTCTGCAGGAATTCAGTGAAAACACAGGACAGTCTGCTGGAACTCAGTGAAAACACAGAACAGTCTGCAGGAGTCAGAGAAAGCATGGCACAGTCTGCAGGAACTCAGTGAAAACACAGGGCAGTCTGCTGTAACTCAGTGAAAACACAGAACAGTCTGCAGGAAGTAGAGAAAACACGGGACAGTCTGCAGGAACTCAGTGAAAACACAGGACAGTCTGCAGGAGCTCTGTGAAAACACAGAACAGTCTGCAGAAAATCAGAGAAAACAGGGGACGGTCTGCAGGAAGTAAGACAAAACAGGGGACAGTCTGCAGAAACTCAGTGAAAACACGGGACTTTCTGCAGGAACAGTGAAAACACAGGACAGTCTACAGGAACTCAGTGAAAACACACGGCAGTCTGCAGGAAGTCGGAGAAAACATGGGATAGTCTGCAGGAACTCAGTGAAAACACGGGACAGTCTGCAGAATCTCAGTGAAAACACACGGCAGTCTGCAGGAAGTCAGAGAGAACACGGGGATAGTCCGCCAGAACTCAGTGAAAACACAGAACAGTCTGCAGGAAGTCTGAGGAAACACATGACGGTCTCCAGAAACTCAGTGAAAACACGGGACAGTCTGCAGGAGCACAGTGAAAACACAGGACAGTCTGCAGGAACTCAGTGAAAACACACGGCAGTCTGCAGGAAGTCAGAGAAAACACGGGATAGTCTGCAGGAACTCAGTGAAAACACAGAATGTCTGCAGGATATCAGAGAAAACACGTGACGGTCTCCAGAAACTCAGCGAAAACACGGGACATTCTGCAGCCACTCAGTGAAAACACAGGACAGTCTGCAGGAACTCAGTGAAAACACACGGCAGTCTGCAGGAAGTCAGAGAAAACATGGGATGGTCTGCAGGAACTCAGTGAAAACACGGGACAGTCTGCAGGAACTCAGTGAAAACACAGGACAGTCTGCTGGAACTCAGTGAAAACAAAGACAGTCTGCAGGAACTCAGTGAAAACACAGAACAGTCTGCAGGAAGTCAGAGAAAACATGGCACAGTCTGCAGGAACTCAGTGAAAACACAGGGCAGTCTGCAGGAACTCAGTGAAAACACACGGCAGTCTGCAGGAAGTCAGAGAAAACACGGGACAGTCTGCAGGATCTCAGTGAAAACACACGGCAGTCTGCAGGAAGTCAGAGAGAACACGGGGATAGTCTGCAAGAACTCAGTGAAAACACAGAACAGTCTGCAGGAAGTCAGAGGAAACACGTGACCGTCTCCAGACACTCAGTGAAAACACGGGACAGTCTGCAGGAACTCACTGAAAACACACGGCAGTCTACAGGAAGTCAGAGAAAACATGGGATAGTCTGCAGGAACTCAGTGAAAACACGGGCAGTCTGCAGGAACTCAGTGAAAACACAGACAGTCTGCAGGAACTCAGTGAAAACACAGAACAGTCTGCTGGAACTCAGTGAAAACACAGAACAGTCTGCATGGTATTCAGAGAAAACATGGCACAGTCTGCTGGAACTCAGTGAAAACACAGAACCGTCTGCAGGAAGTCAGAGAAAACATGGCACAGTCTGCAGGAACTCAGTGAAAACACAGGGCAGTCTGCAGGAGCTCAGTGAAAACACACGGCAGTCTGCAGGAAGTCAGAGAGAACACGGGACAGTCTGCAGGAACTCAGTGAAAACACACGGCAGTCTGCAGGAAGTCAGACAGAACGCGGGATAGTCTGCAAGAAATCAGTGAAAACACAGAACAGTCTGCAGGAGGTCAGAGGAAACACGTGACGGTCTCCAGAAACTCAGTGAAAACACGGGACAGTCTGCAGGAGCTCAGTGAAAACACAGGACAGTCTGCAGGAACTCCGTGAAAACACCGGACAGTCTGCTGGAACTCAGTGAAAACATAGGACAGTCTGTACGAACTCAGTGAAAACACGGGACAGTCTGCAGGAACTCAGTCAAAACACAGACAGTCTGCAGGAACTCTGTGAAAACACAGGACAGTCTGCAGGAACAGTGAAAACACGGGACAGGGTACAGGAACTCAGTGAAATCACGGGTCAGTCTGCAGGAATTCAGTGAAAACACAGGACAGTCTGCTGGAACTCAGTGAAAACACAGAACAGTCTGCAGGAGTCAGAGAAAGCATGGCACAGTCTGCAGGAACTCAGTGAAAACACAGGGCAGTCTGCTGTAACTCAGTGAAAACACAGAACAGTCTGCAGGAAGTAGAGAAAACACGGGACAGTCTGCTGGAACTCAGTGAAAACATAGGACAGTCTGTACGAACTCAGTGAAAACACGGGACAGTCTGCAGGAACTCAGTCAAAACACAGACAGTCTGCAGGAACTCTGTGAAAACACAGGACAGTCTGCAGGAACAGTGAAAACACGGGACAGGGTACAGGAACTCAGTGAAATCACGGGTCAGTCTGCAGGAATTCAGTGAAAACACAGGACAGTCTGCTGGAACTCAGTGAAAACACAGAACAGTCTGCAGGAGTCAGAGAAAGCATGGCACAGTCTGCAGGAACTCTGTGAAAACACAGGGCAGTCTGCTGTAACTCAGTGAAAACACAGAACAGTCTGCAGGAAGTAGAGAAAACACGGGACAGTCTGCAGAAACTCAGTGAAAACACAGGACAGTCTGCAGGAGCTCTGTGAAAACACAGAACAGTCTGCAGAAAATCAGAGAAAACAGGGGACGGTCTGCAGGAAGTAAGACAAAACACGGGACAGTCTGCAGAAACTCAGTGAAAACACGGGACTTTCTGCAGGAACAGTGAAAACACAGGACAGTCTACAGGAACTCAGTGAAAACACACGGCAGTCTGCAGGAAGTCGGAGAAAACATGGGATAGTCTGCAGGAACTCAGTGAAAACACGGGACAGTCTGCAGAATCTCAGTGAAAACACACGGCAGTCTGCAGGAAGTCAGAGAGAACACGGGGATAGTCCGCCAGAACTCAGTGAAAACACAGAACAGTCTGCAGGAAGTCTGAGGAAACACATGACGGTCTCCAGAAACACAGGGAAAACACGGGACAGTCTGCAGGAGCACAGTGAAAACACAGGACAGTCTGCAGGAACTCAGTGAAAACACACGGCAGTCTGCAGGAAGTCAGAGAAAACACGGGATAGTCTGCAGGAACTCAGTGAAAACACAGAATGTCTGCAGGATATCAGAGAAAACACGTGACGGTCTCCAGAAACTCAGCGAAAACACGGGACATTCTGCAGCCACTCAGTGAAAACACAGGACAGTCTGCAGGAACTCAGTGAAAACACACGGCAGTCTGCAGGAAGTCAGAGAAAACATGGGATAGTCTGCAGGAACTCAGTGAAAACACGGGACAGTCTGCAGGAACTCAGTGAAAACACAGGACAGTCTGCTGGAACTCAGTGAAAACACAGACAGTCTGCAGGAACTCAGTGAAAACACAGAACAGTCTGCAGGAAGTCAGAGAAAACATGGCACAGTCTGCAGGAAATCAGTGAAAACACAGGGCAGTCTGCAGGAACTCAGTGAAAACACGGCAGTCTGCAGGAAGTCAGAGAAAACACGGGACAGTCTGCAGGATCTCAGTGAAAACACACGGCAGTCTGCAGGAAGTCAGAGAGAACACGGGGATAGTCTGCAAGAACTCAGTGAAAACACAGAACAGTCTGCAGGAAGTCAGAGGAAACACGTGACCGTCTCCAGACACTCTGTGAAAACACGGTACAGTCTGCAGGAGCTCAGTGAAAACACAGGACAGTCTGCAGGAACTCAGTGAAAACACACGGCAGTCTGCAGGAAGTCGGAGAAAACATGGGATAGTCTGCAGGAACTCAGTGAAAACACGGGACAGTCTGCAGAATCTCAGTGAAAACACACGGCAGTCTGCAGGAAGTCAGAGAGAACACGGGGACAGTCCGCCAGAACTCAGTGAAAACACAGAACAGTCTGCAGGAAGTCTGAGGAAACACATGACGGTCTCCAGAAACTCAGTGAAAACACGGGACAGTCTGCAGGAGCACAGTGAAAACACAGGACAGTCTGCAGGAACTCAGTGAAAACACACGGCATTCTGCAGGAAGTCAGAGAAAACACGGGATAGTCTGCAGGAACTCAGTGAAAACACAGAATGTCTGCAGGATATCAGAGAAAACACGTGACGGTCTCCAGAAACTCAGAGAAAACACAAGACAGACTGCAGGAAATCTGTGAAAACACAGAGCAGTCTGCAAGAAGTTAGAGAAAACACGGGACAGTCTGCAGGATCTCAGTGAAAACACACGGCAGTCTGCAGGAAGTCAGAGAGAACACGGGATAGTCTGCAAGAACTCAGTGAAAACACACGGCAGTCTGCAGGAAGTCAGAAAATACACGGGATAGTCTGCAGGAACTCAGTGAAAACACAGAATGTCTGCAGGATATCAGAGAAAACACGTGACGGTCTCCAGAAACTCAGAGAAAACACAAGACAGTCCGCAGGAACTCAGTGAATACACGGGGCACTCTGCAGGAACTCCGTGAAAACACAGGATAGTCTGCTGGAACTCAGTGAAAACAAAGGACAGTCTGTACGAACTCAGTGAAAACATGGGACAGTCTGCTGGAAGGCAGTGAAAACACTGGACATTCTGCAGGAACTCAGTGAAAACACAGACAGTCTGCAGGAACTCTGTGAAAACACAGGACAGTCTTCAGGAACTCAGTGAAAACACGGGACAATCTGCAGGAATTCAGTGAAAACAAAGGACAGTCTGCTGGAACTCAGTGAAAACACAGAACAGTCTGCAGGAAGTCAGAGATAACATGGCACAGTCTCCAGGAACTCAGTGAAAACACAGGGCAGTCTGCTGGAACTCAGTGAAAACACAGAACAGTCTGCAGGAAGTCAGTGAAAACACGGGACCATCTGCAGGAACTCAGTGTAAACACAGGACAGTCTGCAGGAACTCTGTGAAAACACAGAACAGTCTGCAGGAAGTCAGAGAAAACACGGGACAGTCTGCAGGATCTCAGTGAAAACACACGGTAATCTGCAGGAAGTCAGAGAGAACACGGGATAGTCTGCAACAACTCAGTGAAAACACAGGGCAGTCTGCTGGAACTCAGTGAAAACACAGAACAGTCTGCAGGAAGTCAGAGAAAACACGGGACAGTCTGCAGGATCTCAGTGAAAACACACGGCAGTCTGCCGGAAGTCAGAGAGAACACGGGATAGTCTGCAAGAACTCAGTGAAAACACAGAACAGTCTGCAGGAAGTCAGAGGAAACACGTGACGGTTTCCAGAAACTCAGTGAAAACACGGGACAGTCCTCAGGAGCTCAGTGAAAACACAGGACAGTCTGCAGCAACTCAGTGAAAACACACGGCAGTCTGCAGGAAGTCAGAGAGAACACGGGGATAGTCTGCAAGAACTCAGTGAAAACACAGAATGTCTGCAGGATATCAGAGAAAACACGTGACCGTCTCCAGAAACTCAGCGAAAACACGGGACATTCTGCAGGAACTCAGTGAAAACACACGGCAGTCTGCAGGAAGTCGGAGAAAACATGGGATAGTCTGCAGGAACTCAGTGAAAACACGGGAGAGTCTGCAGGAACTCAGTGAAAACACAAACAGTCTGCAGGAACTCAGTGAAAACACAGGACAGTCTGCTGGAACTCAGTGAAAACACAGAACAGTCTGCATGGTATTCAGAGAAAACATGGCACAGTCTGCTGGAACTCAGTGAAAATACAGAACAGTCTGCAGGAAGTCAGAGAAAACATGGCACAGTCTGCAGGAACTCAGTGAAAACACAGAGCAGTCTGCAGGAACTCAGTGAAAACACACGGCAGTCTGCAGGAAGTCAGAGAGAACACGGGGATAGTCTGCAAGAACTCAGTGAAAACACAGAACAGTCTGCAGGAAGTCAGAGGAAACACGTGACGGTCTCCAGAAACTCAGTGAAAACACGGGACAGTCCTCAGGAGCTCAGTGAAAACACAGGACAGTCTGCAGGAACTCAGTGAAAACGGAGAATGTCTACAGGATATCAGAGAAAACACGTGACGGTCTCCAGAAACTCAGCGAAAACACGGGACATTCCGCAGGAGCTCAGTGAAAACACAGGACAGTCTGCAGGAACTCAGTGAAAACACACGGCAGTCTGCAGGAAGTCGGAGAAAACATGGGATAGTCTGCAGGAACTCAGTGAAAACACGGGACAGTCTGCAGAATCTCAGTGAAAACACACGGCAGTCTGCAGGAAGTCAGAGAGAACACGGGGATAGTCCGCCAGAACTCAGTGAAAACACAGAACAGTCTGCAGGAAGTCTGAGGAAACACGTGACGGTCTCCAGAAACTCAGTGAAAACACGGGACAGTCTGCAGGAGCACAGTGAAAACACAGGACAGTCTGCAGGAACTCAGTGAAAACACACGGCAGTATGCAGGAAGTCAGAGAAAACACGGGATAGTCTGCAGGAACTCAGTGAAAACACAGAATGTCTGCAGGATATCAGAGAAAACACGTGACGGTCTCCAGAAACTCAGCGAAAACACGGGACATTCTGCAGCCACTCAGTGAAAACACAGGACAGTCTGCAGGAACTCAGTGAAAACACACGGCAGTCTGCAGGAAGTCAGAGAAAACATGGGATAGTCTGCAGGAACTCAGTGAAAACACGGGACAGTCTGCAGGAACTCAGTGAAAACACAGGACAGTCTGCTGGAACTCAGTGAAAACACAGACAGTCTGCAGGAACTCAGTGAAAACACAGAACAGTCTGCAGGAAGTCAGAGAAAACATGGCACAGTCTGCAGGAACTCAGTGAAAACACAGGGCAGTCTGCAGGAACTCAGTGAAAACACACGGCAGTCTGCAGGAAGTCAGAGAAAACACGGGACAGTCTGCAGGATCTCAGTGAAAACACACGGCAGTCTGCAGGAAGTCGGAGAAAACATGGGATAGTCTGCAGGAACTCAGTGAAAACACGGGACAGTCTGCAGAATCTCAGTGAAAACACACGGCAGTCTGCAGGAAGTCAGAGAGAACACGGGGATAGTCCGCCAGAACTCAGTGAAAACACAGAACAGTCTGCAGGAAGTCTGAGGAAACACATGACGGTCTCCAGAAACTCAGTGAAAACACGGGACAGTCTGCAGGAGCACAGTGAAAACACAGGACAGTCTGCAGGAACTCAGTGAAAACACACGGCATTCTGCAGGAAGTCAGAGAAAACACGGGATAGTCTGCAGGAACTCAGTGAAAACACAGAATGTCTGCAGGATATCAGAGAAAACACGTGACGGTCTCCAGAAACTCAGCGAAAACACGGGACATTCTGCAGCCACTCAGTGAAAACACAGGACAGTCTGCAGGAACTCAGTGAAAACACACGGCAGTCTGCAGGAAGTCAGAGAAAACATGGGATAGTCTGCAGGAACTCAGTGAAAACACGGGACAGTCTGCAGGAACTCAGTGAAAACACAGGACAGTCTGCTGGAACTCAGTGAAAACACAGACAGTCTGCAGGAACTCAGTGAAAACACAGAACAGTCTGCAGGAAGTCAGAGAAAACATGGCACAGTCTGCAGGAACTCAGTGAAAACACAGGGCAGTCTGCAGGAACTCAGTGAAAACACACGGCAGTCTGCAGGAAGTCAGAGAAAACACGGGACAGTCTGCAGGATCTCAGTGAAAACACACGGCAGTCTGCAGGAAGTCAGAGAGAACAAGGGGATAGTCTGCAAGAACTCAGTGAAAACACAGAACAGTCTGCAGGAAGTCAGAGGAAACACGTGACCGTCTCCAGACACTCAGTGAAAACACGGGACAGTCTGCAGGAACTCACTGAAAACACACGGCAGTCTGCAGGAAGTCAGAGAAAACATGGGATAGTCTGCAGGAACTCAGTGAAAACACGGGCAGTCTGCAGGAACTCAGTGAAAACACAGACAGTCTGCAGGAACTCAGTGAAAACACAGAACAGTCTGCTGGAACTCAGTGAAAACACAGAACAGTCTGCATGGTATTCAGAGAAAACATGGCACAGTCTGCTGGAACTCAGTGTAAACACAGAACCGTCTGCAGGGAGTCAGAGAAAACATGGCACAGTCTGCAGGAACTCAGTGAAAACACAGGGCAGTCTGCAGGAGCTCAATGAAAACACACGGCAGTCTGCAGGAAGTCAGAGAGAACACGGGACAGTCTGCAGGAACTCAGTGAAAACACGGGACAGTCTGCAGAATCTCAGTGAAAACACACGGCAGTCTGCAGGAAGTCAGAGAGAACACGGGGATAGTCCGCCAGAACTCAGTGAAAACACAGAACAGTCTGCAGGAAGTCTGAGGAAACACATGACGGTCTCCAGAAACTCAGTGAAAACACGGGACAGTCTGCAGGAGCACAGTGAAAACACAGGACAGTCTGCAGGAACTCAGTGAAAACACACGGCAGTCTGCAGGAAGTCAGAGAAAACACGGGATAGTCTGCAGGAACTCAGTGAAAACACAGAATGTCTGCAGGATATCAGAGAAAACACGTTACGGTCTCCAGAAACTCAGCGAAAACACGGGACATTCTGCAGCCACTCAGTGAAAACACAGGACAGTCTGCAGGAACTCAGTGAAAACACACGGCAGTCTGCAGGAAGTCAGAGAAAACATGGGATAGTCTGCAGGAACTCAGTGAAAACACGGGACAGTCTGCAGGAACTCAGTGAAAACACAGGACAGTCTGCTGGAACTCAGTGAAAACACAGACAGTCTGCAGGAACTCAGTGAAAACACAGAACAGTCTGCAGGAAGTCAGAGAAAACATGGCACAGTCTGCAGGAACTCAGTGAAAACACAGGGCAGTCTGCAGGAACTCAGTGAAAACACACGGCAGTCTGCAGGAAGTCAGAGAAAACACGGGACAGTCTGCAGGATCTCAGTGAAAACACACGGCAGTCTGCAGGAAGTCAGAGAGAACAAGGGGATAGTCTGCAAGAACTCAGTGAAAACACAGAACAGTCTGCAGGAAGTCAGAGGAAACACTTGACCGTCTCCAGACACTCAGTGAAAACACGGGACAGTCTGCAGGAACTCACTGAAAACACACGGCAGTCTGCAGGAAGTCAGAGAAAACATGGGATAGTCTGCAGGAACTCAGTGAAAACACGGGCAGTCTGCAGGAACTCAGTGAAAACACAGACAGTCTGCAGGAACTCAGTGAAAACACAGAACAGTCTGCTGGAACTCAGTGAAAACACAGAACAGTCTGCATGGTATTCAGAGAAAACATGGCACAGTCTGCTGGAACTCAGTGAAAACACAGAACCGTCTGCAGGAAGTCAGAGAAAACATGGCACAGTCTGCAGGAACTCAGTGAAAACACAGGGCAGTCTGCAGGAGCTCAGTGAAAACACACGGCAGTCTGCAGGAAGTCAGAGAGAACACGGGACAGTCTGCAGGAACTCAGTGAAAACACACGGCAGTCTGCAGGAAGTCAGACAGAACGCGGGATAGTCTGCAAGAAATCAGTGAAAACACAGAACAGTCTGCAGGAGGTCAGAGGAAACACGTGACGGTCTCCAGAAACTCAGTGAAAACACGGGACAGTCTGCAGGAGCTCAGTGAAAACACAGGACAGTCTGCAGGATATCAGAGAAAACACGTGACGGTCTCCAGAAACTCAGAGAAAACACAAGACAGTCCGCAGGAACTCAGTGTATACACGGGATACTCTGCAGGAACTCCGTGAAATCACCGGACAGTCTGCTGGAACTCAGTGAAAACATAGGACAGTCTGTACGAACTCAGTGAAAACACGGGACAGTCTGCAGGAACTCAGTCAAAACACAGACAGTCTGCAGGAACTCTGTGAAAACACAGGACAGTCTGCAGGAACAGTGAAAACACGGGACAGGGTACAGGAACTCAGTGAAATCACGGGTCAGTCTGCAGGAATTCAGTGAAAACACAGGACAGTCTGCTGGAACTCAGTGAAAACACAGAACAGTCTGCAGGAGTCAGAGAAAGCATGGCACAGTCTGCAGGAACTCAGTGAAAACACAGGGCAGTCTGCTGTAACTCAGTGAAAACACAGAACAGTCTGCAGGAAGTAGAGAAAACACGGGACTGTCTGCAGGAACTCAGTGAAAACACAGGACAGTCTGCAGGAGCTCTGTGAAAACACAGAACAGTCTGCAGAAAATCAGAGAAAACAGGGGACGGTCTGCAGGAAGTAAGACAAAACACGGGACAGTCTGCAGAAACTCAGTGAAAACACGGGACAGTCTGTACGAACTCAGTGAAAACATGGGATAGTCTGCAGGAACTCAGTGAAAACACGGGACAGTCTGCAGAATCTCAGTGAAAACACACGGCAGTCTGCAGGAAGTCAGAGAGAACACTGGGATAGTCTGCAAGAAATCAGTGAAAACACAGAACAGTCTGCAGGAGGTCAGAGGAAACACGTGACGGTCTCCAGAAACTCAGTGAAAACACGGGACAGTCTGCAGCAGCTCTGTGAAAACACAGAACAGTCTGCAGAAAATCAGAGAAAACAGGGGACGGTCTGCAGGAACTAAGACAAAACACGGGACAGTCTGCAGAAACTCAGTGAAAACACGGGACTTTCTGCAGGAACAGTGAAAACACAGGACAGTCTACAGGAACTCAGTGAAAATACAGAGTAGTCTGCAGGAAGTCAGAGAAAACACGTGACAGTCTGCAGAAACTCAGTGAAAACACAGGACAGCCTGCAGGTACTCAGTGAAAACACACGGCAGTCTGCAGGAAGTCGGAGAAAACATGGGATAGTCTGCAGGAACTCAGTGAAAACACGGGACAGTCTGCAGAATCTCAGTGAAAACACACGGCAGCCTGCAGGAGGTCAGAGAGAACACGGGGATAGTCCGCCAGAACTCAGTGAAAACACAGAACAGTCTGCAGGAAGTCTGAGGAAACACATGACGGTCTCCAGAAACTCAGTGAAAACACGGGACAGTCTGCAGGAGCACAGTGAAAACACAGGACAGTCTGCAGGAACTCAGTGAAAACACACGGCATTCTGCAGGAAGTCAGAGAAAACACGGGGTAGTCTGCAGGAACTCAGTGAAAACACAGAATGTCTGCAGGATATCAGAGAAAACACGTGACGGTCTCCAGAAACTCAGCGAAAACACGGGACATTCTGCAGCCACTCAGTGAAAACACAGGACAGTCTGCAGGAACTCAGTGAAAACACACGGCAGTCTGCAGGAAGTCAGAGAAAACATGGGATAGTCTGCAGGAACTCAGTGAAAACACGGGACAGTCTGCAGGAACTCAGTGAAAACACAGGACAGTCTGCTGGAACTCAGTGAAAACACAGACAGTCTGCAGGAACTCAGTGAAAACACAGAACAGTCTGCAGGAAGTCAGAGAAAACATGGCACAGTCTGCAGGAACTCAGTGAAAACACAGGGCAGTCTGCAGGAACTCAGTGAAAACACACGGCAGTCTGCAGGAAGTCAGAGAAAACACGGGACAGTCTGCAGGATCTCAGTGAAAACACACGGCAGTCTGCAGGAAGTCAGAGAGAACACGGGGATAGTCTGCAAGAACTCAGTGAAAACACAGAACAGTCTGCAGGAAGTCAGAGGAAACACGTGACCGTCTCCAGACACTCAGTGAAAACACGGGACAGTCTCCAGGAACTCAGTGAAAACACAGGACAGTCTGCAGGATATCAGAGAAAACACGTGACGGTCTCCAGAAACTCAGAGAAAACACAAGACAGTCCGCAGGAACTCAGTGAAAACACGGGCAGTCTGCAGGAACTGAGTGAAAACACAGACAGTCTGCAGGAACTCAGTGAAAACACAGAACAGTCTGCTGGAACTCAGTGAAAACACAGAACAGTCTGCATGGTATTCAGAGAAAACATGGCACAGTCTGCTGGAACTCAGTGAAAACACAGAACCGTCTGCAGGAAGTCAGAGAAAACACAGAACAGTCTGCTGGAACTCAGTGAAAACACAGAACAGTCTGCATGGTATTCAGAGAAAACATGGCACAATCTGCTGGAACTCAGTGAAAACACAGAACCGTCTGCAGGAAGTCAGAGAAAACATGGCACAGTCTGCTGGAACTCAGTGAAAACACAGAACAGTCTGCAGGAGTCAGAGAAAGGATGGCACAGTCTGCAGGAACTCAGTGAAAACACAGGGCAGTCTGCTGTAACTCAGTGAAAACACAGAACAGTCTGCAGGAAGTAGAGAAAACACGGGACAGTCTGCTGGAACTCAGTGAAAACATAGGACAGTCTGTACGAACTCAGTGAAAACACGGGACAGTCTGCAGGAACTCAGTCAAAACACAGACAGTCTGCAGGAACTCTGTGAAAACACAGGACAGTCTGCAGGAACAGTGAAAACACGGGACAGGGTACAGGAACTCAGTGAAATCACGGGTCAGTCTGCAGGAATTCAGTGAAAACACAGGACAGTCTGCTGGAACTCAGTGAAAACACAGAACAGTCTGCAGGAGTCAGAGAAAGCATGGCACAGTCTGCAGGAACTCAGTGAAAACACAGGGCAGTCTGCTGTAACTCAGTGAAAACACAGAACAGTCTGCAGGAAGTAGAGAAAACACGGGACAGTCTGCAGGAACTCAGTGAAAACACAGGACAGTCTGCAGGAGCTCTGTGAAAACACAGAACAGTCTGCAGAAAATCAGAGAAAACAGGGGACGGTCTGCAGGAAGTAAGACAAAACACGGGACAGTCTGCAGAAACTCAGTGAAAACACGGGACTTTCTGCAGTAACAGTGAAAACACAGGACAGTCTGCAGGAACTCAGTGAAAACACACGGCAGTCTGCAGGAAGTCGGAGAAAACATGGGATAGTCTGCAGGAACTCAGTGAAAACACGGGGCAGTCTGCAGAATCTCAGTGAAAACACACGGCAGTCTGCAGGAAGTCAGAGAGAACACGGGGATAGTCCGCCAGAACTCAGTGAAAACACAGAACAGTCTGCAGGAAGTCTGAGGAAACACATGACGGTCTCCAGAAACTCAGTGAAAACACGGGACAGTCTGCAGGAGCACAGTGAAAACACAGGACAGTCTGCAGGAACTCAGTGAAAACACACGGCATTCTGCAGGAAGTCAGAGAAAACACGGGATAGTCTGCAGGAACTCAGTGAAAACACAGAATGTCTGCAGGATATCAGAGAAAACACGTGACGGTCTCCAGAAACTCAGCGAAAACACGGGACATTCTGCAGCCACTCAGTGAAAACACAGGACAGTCTGCAGGAACTCAGTGAAAACACACGGCAGTCTGCAGGAAGTCAGAGAAAACATGGGATAGTCTGCAGGAACTCAGTGAAAACACGGGACAGTCTGCAGGAACTCAGTGAAAACACAGGACAGTCTGCTGGAACTCAGTGAAAACACAGACAGTCTGCAGGAACTCAGTGAAAACACAGAACAGTCTGCAGGAAGTCAGAGAAAACATGGCACAGTCTGCAGGAACTCAGTGAAAACACAGGGCAGTCTGCAGGAACTCAGTGAAAACACACGGCAGTCTGCAGGAAGTCAGAGAAAACACGGGACAGTCTGCAGGATCTCAGTGAAAACACACGGCAGTCTGCAGGAAGTCAGAGAGAACACGGGGATAGTCTGCAAGAACTCAGTGAAAACACAGAACAGTCTGCAGGAAGTCAGAGGAAACACGTGACCGTCTCCAGACACTCAGTGAAAACACGGTACAGTCTGCAGGAGCTCAGTGAAAACACAGGACAGTCTGCAGGAACTCAGTGAAAACACACGGCAGTCTGCAGGAAGTCGGAGAAAACATGGGATAGTTTGCAGGAACTCAGTGAAAACACGGGGCAGTCTGCAGAATCTCAGTGAAAACACACGGCAGTCTGCAGGAAGTCAGAGAGAACACGGGGATAGTCCGCCAGAACTCAGTGAAAACACAGAACAGTCTGCAGGAAGTCTGAGGAAACACATGACGGTCTCCAGAAACTCAGTGAAAACACGGGACAGTCTGCAGGAGCACAGTGAAAACACAGGACAGTCTGCAGGAACTCAGTGAAAACACACGGCATTCTGCAGGAAGTCAGAGAAAACACGGGATAGTCTGCAGGAACTCAGTGAAAACACAGAATGTCTGCAGGATATCAGAGAAAACACGTGACGGTCTCCAGAAACTCAGCGAAAACACGGGACATTCTGCAGCCACTCAGTGAAAACACAGGACAGTCTGCAGGAACTCAGTGAAAACACACGGCAGTCTGCAGGAAGTCAGAGAAAACATGGCATAGTCTGCAGGAACTCAGTGAAAACACGGGACAGTCTGCAGGAACTCAGTGAAAACACAGGACAGTCTGCTGGAACTCAGTGAAAACACAGACAGTCTGCAGGAACTCAGTGAAAACACAGAACAGTCTGCAGGAAGTCAGAGAAAACATGGCACAGTCTGCAGGAACTCAGTGAAAACACAGAACAGTCTGCAGGAACTCAGTGAAAACACACGGCAGTCTGCAGGAAGTCAGAGAAAACACGGGACAGTCTGCAGGATCTCAGTGAAAACACAAGGCAGTCTGCAGGAAGTCAGAGAGAACACGGGGATAGTCTGCAAGAACTCAGTGAAAACACAGAACAGTCTGCAGGAAGTCAGAGGAAACACGTGACCGTCTCCAGACACTCAGTGAAAACACGGGACAGTCTGCAGGAACTCAGTGAAAACACAGGACAGTCTGCAGGATATCAGAGAAAACACGTGACGGTCTCCAGAAACTCAGAGAAAACACAAGACAGTCCGCAGGAACTCAGTGAAAACACGGGCAGTCTGCAGGAACTGAGTGAAAACACAGACAGTCTGCAGGATCTCAGTGAAAACACAGAACAGTCTGCTGGAACTCAGTGAAAACACAGAACAGTCTGCATGGTATTCAGAGAAAACATGGCACAGTCTGCTGGAACTCAGTGAAAACACAGAACCGTCTGCAGGAAGTCAGAGAAAACATGGCACAGTCTGCAGGAACTCAGTGAAAACACAGGGCAGTCTGCAGGAGCTCAGTGAAAACACACGGCAGTCTGCAGGAAGTCAGAGAGAACACGGGACAGTCTGCAGGAACTCAGTGAAAACACACGGCAGACTGCAGGAAGTCAGACAGAACGCGGGATAGTCTGCAAGAAATCAGTGAAAACACAGAACAGTCTGCAGAAGGTCAGAGGAAACACGTGACGGTCTCCAGAAACTCAGTGAAAACACGGGACAGTCTGCAGGAGCTCAGTGAAAACACAGGACAGTCTGCAGGATATCAGAGAAAACACAAGACAGTCCGCAGGAACTCAGTGTATACACGGGAAATCTGCAGGAACTCCGTGAAAACACCGGACAGTCTGCTGGAACTCAGTGAAAACATAGGACAGTCTGTACGAACTCAGTGAAAACACGGGACAGTCTGCAGGAACTCAGTGAAAACACACGGCAGTCTGCAGGAAGTCGGAGAAAACATGGGATAGTTTGCAGGAACTCAGTGAAAACACGGGGCAGTCTGCAGAATCTCAGTGAAAACACACGGCAGTCTGCAGGAAGTCAGAGAGAACACGGGGATAGTCCGCCAGAACTCAGTGAAAACACAGAACAGTCTGCAGGAAGTCTGAGGAAACACATGACGGTCTCCAGAAACTCAGTGAAAACACGGGACAGTCTGCAGGACGCAGTGAAAACACACGGCATTCTGCAGGAAGTCAGAGAAAACACGGGATAGTCTGCAGGAACTCAGTGAAAACACAGAATGTCTGCAGGATATCAGAGAAAACACGTGACGGTCTCCAGAAACTCAGCGAAAACACGGGACATTCTGCAGCCACTCAGTGAAAACACAGGACAGTCTGCAGGAACTCAGTGAAAACACACGGCAGTCTGCAGGAAGTCAGAGAAAACATGGGATAGTCTGCAGGAACTCAGTGAAAACACGGGACAGTCTGCAGGAACTCAGTGAAAACACAGGACAGTCTGCTGGAACTCAGTGAAAACACAGACAGTCTGCAGGAACTCAGTGAAAACACAGAACAGTCTGCAGGAAGTCAGAGAAAACATGGCACAGTCTGCAGGAACTCAGTGAAAACACAGAACAGTCTGCAGGAACTCAGTGAAAACACACGGCAGTCTGCAGGAAGTCAGAGAAAACACGGGACAGTCTGCAGGATCTCAGTGAAAACACACGGCAGTCTGCAGGAAGTCAGAGAGAACACGGGGATAGTCTGCAAGAACTCAGTGAAAACACAGAACAGTCTGCAGGAAGTCAGAGGAAACACGTGACCGTCTCCAGACACTCAGTGAAAACACGGGACAGTCTGCAGGAACTCAGTGAAAACACAGGACAGTCTGCAGGATATCAGAGAAAACACGTGACGGTCTCCAGAAACTCAGAGAAAACACAAGACAGTCCGCAGGAACTCAGTGAAAACACGGGCAGTCTGCAGGAACTGAGTGAAAACACAGACAGTCTGCAGGATCTCAGTGAAAACACAGAACAGTCTGCTGGAACTCAGTGAAAACACAGAACAGTCTGCATGGTATTCAGAGAAAACATGGCACAGTCTGCTGGAACTCAGTGAAAACACAGAACCGTCTGCAGGAAGTCAGAGAAAACACAAGACAGTCCGCAGGAACTCAGTGAAAACACGGGCAGTCTGCAGGAACTGAGTGAAAACACAGACAGTCTGCAGGATCTCAGTGAAAACACAGAACAGTCTGCTGGAACTCAGTGAAAACACAGAACAGTCTGCATGGTATTCAGAGAAAACATGGCAAAGTCTGCTGGAACTCAGTGAAAACACAGAACCGTCTGCAGGAAGTCAGAGAAAACATGGCACAGTCTGCAGGAACTCAGTGAAAACACAGGGCAGTCTGCAGGAGCTCAGTGAAAACACACGGCAGTCTGCAGGAAGTCAGAGAGAACACGGGACAGTCTGCAGGAACTCAGTGAAAACACACGGCAGACTGCAGGAAGTCAGACAGAACGCGGGATAGTCTGCAAGAAATCAGTGAAAACACAGAACAGTCTGCAGAAGGTCAGAGGAAACACGTGACGGTCTCCAGAAACTCAGTGAAAACACGGGACAGTCTGCAGGAGCTCAGTGAAAACACAGGACAGTCTGCAGGATATCAGAGAAAACACAAGACAGTCCGCAGGAACTCAGTGTATACACGGGAAATCTGCAGGAACTCCGTGAAAACACCGGACAGTCTGCTGGAACTCAGTGAAAACATAGGACAGTCTGTACGAACTCAGTGAAAACACGGGACAGTCTGCAGGAACTCAGTCAAAACACAGACAGTCTGCAGGAACTCTGTGAAAACACAGGACAGTCTGCAGGAACAGTGAAAACACGGGACAGGGTACAGGAACTCAGTGAAATCACGGGTCAGTCTGCAGGAATTCAGTGAAAACACAGGACAGTCTGCTGGAACTCAGTGAAAACACAGAACAGTCTGCAGGAGTCAGAGAAAGCATGGCACAGTCTGCAGGAACTCAGTGAAAACACAGGGCAGTCTGCTGTAACTCAGTGAAAACACAGAACAGTCTGCAGGAAGTAGAGAAAACACGGGACAGTCAGCAGGAACTCAGTGAAAACAAGGACAGTCTGCAGGAGCTCTGTGAAAACACAGAACAGTCTGCAGAAAATCAGAGAAAACAGGGGACGGTCTGCAGGAAGTAAGACAAAACACGGGACAGTCTGCAGAAACTCAGTGAAAACACGGGACTTTCTGCAGGAACAGTGAAAACACAGGACAGTCTACAGGAACTCAGTGAAAATACAGAGTAGTCTGCAGGAAGTCGGAGAAAACACGTGACAGTCTGCAGAAACTCAGTGAAAACACGGGACGGTCTGCAGGAATTCAGTGAAAACACGGGACAGTCTGCAGGAACTCCGTTAAAACACAAGACAGACTGCAGGAAGTCAGAGAAAATACGGGACAGTCTGCAGAAACTCAGTGAAAACACGGGATATTCTGCCGGAACTGAGTGAAAACACAGAACAGTCTGCCGGAGGTCTGAGAAAACACGGGACAGTCCGCAGGAACTCTGTGAAAAGACAGAATGTGTGCAGGAAGTCAGAGAAAACACGTGACGGTTTGCAGAAACTTAGTAAAAAAGCGGTACAGTCTGCAGGAACTTAGTGAAAACACACAACAGTCTGTAGGAACTCAGTGAAAACATGGGGCAGTCTGCAGGAAGTCAGTGAAAACACGTGACAGTCTGCAGAAACTTTGTGAAAACACAGGACAGTCTGCAGGAACTCAGTGAAAACACAGACAGTCTGCAGGAACTCAGTGAAAACATAAGACAGTCTGCAGGACCTCGTGAAAACACAGAACAATCTGCCGGACCTCAGTGAAAATACGGGACAGTCTGCATGAACTCAATGAAAACACAGAATATTCTGCAGGAAGTTAGAGAAAACACGGGACAGTCTGCAGGATCTCAGTGAAAACAGACGGCAGTCTGCAGGAAGTCAGAGAAAACACGTGACGGTCTCCACAAACTCAGTGAAAACACGGGTCAGTCTGCAGGAACTCAGTGAAAACACAGTACAGTCTGCTGGAACTCAGTGAAAACACAGAACAGTCTGCAGGAAGTCAGAGAAAACATGGCACAGTCCGCAGGAACTCACTGAAAACACAGGGCAGTCTGCTGGAACTCAGTGAAAACACAGAACAGTCTGCAGGCAGTCAGAGAAAACACGGGACAGTCTGTAGGATCTCAGTGAAAACACACGGCAGTCTGCAGGAAGTCAGAGAGAACACGGGATAGTCTGCAAGAACTCAGTGAAAACACAGAACAGTCTGCAGGAAGTCAGAGAAAACAGGGGACAGTCTGCAGGAACTCAGTGAAAACACACAGCAGTCTGCAGGAAGTCAGAGAAAACATGGGACAGTCTGCAGAAACTCAGTGAAAACACTTGACAATCTGCAGGAACGCAGTGAAAACACTGGATAGTCTGCAGGTCTCAGCGAAAACACAGAACAGTCTGCAGGAAGTCAGAGAAAACACGGGACGGTCTGCGGGAACTTAGTGAAAACACAGAATGTCTGCAGGAAATCAGAGGAAAGAGGTGACGGTCTTCAGAAACTCAGTGAAAACACGGGACAGTCTGCAGGAACTCAGGTAAAACACAGGACAGTCTGCTGAACCTCAGGGAAAACATGGGACAGTCTGCAGGAAGTCAGACAAAACACGGGACAGTCTGCAGAAACTCAGTGAAAACACAGAGCAGTCTGCAGGAAGTCAGAGAAAACACATGACAGTCTGCAGGAACTCAGTGAATACACGGGACAGTCTGCAGGAACTCCGTGAAAACACAGGACAGTCTGCTGGAACTCAGTGAAAACACAGACAGTCTGCAGGAACTCAGTGAAAACACAGACAGTCTGCAGGAACTCAGTGAAAACACAGGAGAGTCTGCTGGAATTCAGTGAAAACACAGAACAGTCTGCATGGTATTCAGAGAAAACATGGCACAGTCTGCTGGAACTCACTGAAAACACACGGCAGTCTGCAGGAAGTCAGAGAAAACCCGGGACAGTCTGCAGAATCTCAGTGAAAACACAAGGCAGTCTGCAGGAAGTCAGAGAAAACACGGGACAGTCTGCAGAATCTCAGTGAAAACACACGGCAGTCTGCAGGAAGTCAGAGAGAACACGGGGATAGTCTGCAAGAACTCAGTGAAAACACAGAACAGTCTGCAGGAAGTCAGAGGAAACACGTGACGGTCTCCAGAAACTCAGTGAAAACACGGGACAGTCTGCAGGAGCACAGTGAAAACACAGGACAGTCGGCAGGAACTCAGTGAAAACACGGGACAGTCTGCAGGAACTCAGTGAAAACACAGGACAGTCTGCTGGAACTCAGTGAAAACACAGACAGTCTGCAGGAACTCAGTGAAAACACAGAACAGTCTGCATGGTATTCAGAGAAAACATGGCACAGTCTGCAGGAACTCAGTGAAAACACAGGGCAGTCTGCAGGAGCTCAGTGAAAACACACGGCAGTCTGCAGGAAGTAAGAGAAAACACGGGACAGTCTGCAGGAACTCAGTGAAAACACACGGCAGTCTGCAGGAAGTCAGAGAGAACACGGGATAGTCTGCAAGAAATCAGTGAAAACACATAACAGTCTGCAGGAAGTCAGAGGAAACACGTGACGGTCTCTAGAAACTCAGTGAAAACACGGGACAGTCTGCAGGAGCTCAGTGAAAACACAGGACAGTCTGCAGGAGCTCAGTGAAAACACACGGCAGTCTGCAGGAAGTCAGAGAAAACACGGGATAGTCTGCAGGAGCTCAGTGAAAACACAGAATGTCTGCAGGATATCAGAGAAAACACGTGACGGTCTCCAGAAACTCAGCGAAAACACGGGACATTCTGCAGGAGCTCAGTGAAAACACAGGACACTCTGCAGGAACTCCGTGAAAACACAGGACAGTCTGCTGGAACTCAGTGAAAACACTGGAAAGTCTGCAGATCTCAGTGAAAACACGGAACAGTCTGCAGGAACTCAGTGAAAACACAAGGCAGTCTGCAGGAAGTCAGAGAAACACGGGACAGTCTGCAGGATCTCAGTGAAAACACACTGCAGTCTGCAGGAAGTCAGAGAGAACACGGGGATAGTCTGCAAGAACTCAGTGAAAACACAGAACAGTCTGCAGGAAGTCAGAGGAAACACGTGACGGTCTCCAGAAACTCAGTGAAAACACGGGACAGTCTGCAGGAAGTCAGAGAAAACACGGGACAGTCTGCAGGATCTCAGTGAAAACACACGGCAGTCTGCAGGAAGTCAGAGAGAACACGGGGATAGCCTGCAAGAACTCAGTGAAAACACAGAACAGTCTGCAGGAAGTCAGAGGAAACACGTGACGGTCTCCAGAAACTCAGTGAAAACACGGGACAGTCTGCAGGAACTCAGTGAAAACACAGGACAGTCTGCTGGAACTCAGTGAAAACACAGAACAGTCTGCAGGAAGTCAGAGAAAACATAGCACAGTCTGCAGGAACTCAGTGAAAACACAGGGCAGTCTGCAGGAGCTCAGTGAAAACACACGGCAGTCTGCAGGAAGTCAGAGAAAACACGGGACAGTCTGCAGGAACTCAGTGAAAACACACGGCAGTCTGCAGGAAGTCAGAGAGAACGCGGGATAGTCTGCAAGAAATCAGTGAAAACACAGAACAGTATGTAGGAGGTCAGAGGAAACACGTGACGGTCTCCAGAAACTCAGTAAAAACACGGGACAGTCTGCAGGAGCTCAGTGAAAACACAGGACAGTCTGCAGGAACTCAGTGAAAACACACCGCAGTCTGCAGGAAGTCAGAGAAAACACGTTATAGTCTGCAGGAACTCAGTGAAAGCACAGAATGTCTGCAGGATATCAGAGAAAACACGTGACGGTCTCCAGAAACTCAGAGAAAACACAAGACAGTCCGCAGGAACTCAGTGAATACACGGGATACTCTGCAGGAACTCCGTGAAAACACCGGACAGTCTGCTGGAACTCAGTGAAAACACAGGACAGTCTGTACGAACTCAGTGAAAACACGTGACAGTCTGCAGGAACTCAGTGAAAACACGGGACAGTCTGCAGGAACAGTGAAAACACGGGACAGGGTACAGGAACTCAGTGAAATCACGGGTCAGTCTGCAGGAATTCAGTGAAAACACAGGACAGTCTGCTGGAACTCAGTGAAAACACAAACCAGTCTGCAGGAGTCAGAGAAAACATGGCACAGTCTGCAGGAACTCAGTGAAAACACAGGGCAGTCTGCTGGAACTCAGTGAAAACACAGACAGTCTGCAGAAACTCTGTGAAAACACAGGACAGTCTGCAGGAACTCAGTGAAATCACGGGTCAGTCTGCAGGAATTCAGTGAAAACACAGGACAGTCTGCTGGAACTCAGTGAAAACACAAACCAGTCTGCAGGAGTCAGAGAAAACATGGCACAGTCTGCAGGAACTCAGTGAAAACACGGGACAGTCTGCAGGAACAGTGAAAACACGAGACAGGGTACAGGAACTCAGTGAAATCACGGGTCAGTCTGCAGGAATTCAGTGAAAACACAGGACAGTCTGCTGGAACTCAGTGAAAACACAAACCAGTCTGCAGGAGTCAGAGAAAACATGGCACAGTCTGCAGGAACTCAGTGAAAACACAGGGCAGTCTGCTGGAACTCAGTGAAAACACAGACAGTCTGCAGGAACTCTGTGAAAACACAGGACAGTCTGCAGGAACTCAGTGAAAACACGGGACAGTCTGCAGGAACAGTGAAAACACGGGACAGGGTACAGGAACTCAGTGAAATCACGGGTCAGTCTGCAGGAATTCAGTGAAAACACAGGACAGTCTGCTGGAACTCAGTGAAAACACAGAACAGTCTGCAGGAGTCAGAGAAAACATGGCACAGTCTGCAGGAACTCAGTGAAAACAGAGGGCAGTCTGCTGGAACTCAGTGAAAACACAGAACAGTCTGCAGGAAGTCAGAGAAAACACGTGACAGTCTGAAGAAACTCAGTGAAAACACGGGCCGGTCTGCAGGAATTTAGTGAAAACACGGGACAGTCTGCAGGAACTCCGTTAAAACACAGGACAGACTGCAGGAAGTCAGAGAAAATACGGGACAGTCTGCAGAAACTCAGTGAAAACAGTTGATATTCTACCGGAACTCAGTGAAAACACAGGACAGCCTGCAGGTACTCAGTGAAAACACAGAACAGTCTGCCGGAGGTCTGAGAAAACACGGGACAGTCCACAGGAACTCTGTGAAAAGACAGAATGTGTGCAGGAAGTCAGAGAAAACACGTGACAGTCTGCAGAAACTTTGTGAAAACACAGGACAGTCTGCAGGAACTCAGTGAAAACACAGACAGTCTGCAGGAACTCAGTGAAAACATAAGACAGTCTGCAGGACCTCGTGAAAACACAGAACAATCTGCCGGACCTCAGTGAAAATATGGGACAGTCTGCATGAACTCAATGAAAACACAGAACATTCTGCAGGAAGTTAGAGAAAACACAGAACAGTCTGCAGGAAGTCAGAGAAAACACGGGACAGTCTGCAGGAAATCAGTGAAACACAGTACAGTCTGCAGGAACTCAGTGAATACACACGGCAGTCTGCAGGAAGTCAGAGAAAACACGGGATAGTCTGCAGGAACTCAGTGAAAACACAGAATGTCTGCAGGGTATCAGAGAAAACACGTGACGGTCTCCAGAAACTCAGCGAAAACACGGGACATTCTGCAGGAGCTCAGTGAAAACACAGGACAGTCTGCAGGAACTCACTGAAAACACACGGCAGTCTGCAGGAAGTCAGAGAAAACATGGGATAGTCTGCAGGAACTCAGTGAAAACACGGGCAGTCTGCAGGAACTCAGTGAAAACACAGACAGTCTGCAGGAACTCAGTGAAAACACAGAACAGTCTGCTGGAACTCAGCGAAAACACAGAACAGTCTGCATGGTATTCAGAGAAAACATGGCACAGTCTGCTGGAACTCAGTGAAACACAGAACAGTCTGCAGGAAGTCAGAGAAAACATGGCACAGTCTGCAGGAACTCAGTGAAAACACAGGGCAGTCTGCAGGAGCTCAGTGAAAACACACGGCAGTCTGCAGGAAGTCAGATAGAACACGGGACAGTCTGCAGGAACTCAGTGAAAACACACTGTAGTCTGCAGGAAGTCAGACAGAACGCGGGATAGTCTGCAAGAAATCAGTGAAAACACAGAACAGTCTGCAGGAGGTCAGAGGAAACACGTGACGGTCTCCAGAAACTCAGTGAAAACACGGGACAGTCTGCAGGAGCTCAGTGAAAACAGAGGACAGTCTGCAGGATATCAGAGAAAACACGTGACGGTCTCCAGAAACTCAGAGAAAACACAAGACAGTCCGCAGGAACTCAGTGTATACACGGGATACTCTGCAGGAACTCCGTGAAAACACCGGACAGTCTGCTGGAACTCAGTGAAAACATAGGACAGTCTGTACGAACTCAGTGAAAACATGGGACAGTCTGCAGGAACTCAGTCAAAACACAGACAGTCTGCAGGAACTCTGTGAAAACACAGGACAGTCTGCAGGAACAGTGAAAATACGGGACAGGGTACAGGAACTCAGTGAAATCACGGGTCAGTCTGCAGGAACTCAGTGAAAACACAGGACAGTCTGCTGGAACTCAGTGAAAACACAGAACAGTCTGCAGGAGTCAGAGAAAGCATGGCACAGTCTGCAGGAACTCAGTGAAAACACAGGTCAGTCTGCAGTAACTCAGTGAAAACACAGAACAGTCTGCAGGAAGTAGAGAAAACACGGGACAGTCTGCAGGAACTCAGTGAAAACACAGGACAGTCTACAGGAACTCAGTGAAAATACAGAGTAGTCTGCAGGAAGTCAGAGAAAACACGTGACAGTCTGCAGAAACTCAGTGAAAACACACGGCAGTCTGCAGGAACTCAGTGAAAACACGGGACAGTCTGCAGAATCTCAGTGAAAACACACGGCAGTCTGCAGGAAGTCAGAGAGAACACGGGGATAGTCTGCAAGAAATCAGTGAAAACACAGAACAGTCTGCAGGAGGTCAGAGGAAACACGTGACGGTCTCCAGAAACTCAGTGAAAACACGGGACAGTCTGCAGCAGCTCTGTGAAAACACAGAACAGTCTGCAGAAAATCAGAGAAAACAGGGGACGGTCTGCAGGAAGTAAGACAAAACACGGGACAGTCTGCAGAAACTCAGTGAAAACACGGGACTTTCTGCAGGAACAGTGAAAACACAGGACAGTCTACAGGAACTCAGTGAAAATACAGAGTAGTCTGCAGGAAGTCAGAGAAAACACGTGACAGTCTGCAGAAACTCAGTGAAAACACGGGACGGTCTGCAGGAATTCAGTGAAAACACGGGACAGTCTGCAGGAACTCCGTTAAAACACAGGAGAGACTGCAGGAAGTCAGAGAAAATACGGGACAGTCTGCAGAAACTCAGTGAAAACACGGGATATTCTGCCGGAACTCAGTGAAAACACAGGACAGCCTGCAGGTACTCAGTGAAAACACACGGCAGTCTGCAGGAAGTCGGAGAAAACATGGGATAGTCTGCAGGAACTCAGTGAAAACACGGGACAGTCTGCAGAATCTCAGTGAAAACACACGGCAGCCTGCAGGAAGTCAGAGAGAACACGGGGATAGTCCGCCAGAACTCAGTGAAAACACAGAACAGTCTGCAGGAAGTCTGAGGAAACACATGACGGTCTCCAGAAACTCAGTGAAAACACGGGACAGTCTGCAGGAACTCAGTGAAAACACGGGACAGTCTGCAGGAACTCAGTGAAAACACAGGACAGTCTGCTGGAACTCAGTGAAAACACAGACAGTCTGCAGGAACTCAGTGAAAACACAGAACAGTCTGCAGGAAGTCAGAGAAAACATGGCACAGTCTGCAGGAACTCAGTGAAAACACAGGGCAGTCTGCAGGAACTCAGTGAAAACACACGGCAGTCTGCAGGAAGTCAGAGAAAACACGGGACAGTCTGCAGGATCTCAGTGAAAACACACGGCAGTCTGCAGGAAGTCAGAGAGAACACGGGGATAGTCTGCAAGAACTCAGTGAAAACACAGAACAGTCTGCAGGAAGTCAGAGGAAACACGTGACCGTCTCCAGACACTCAGTGAAAACACGGGACAGTCTGCAGGAGCTCAGTGAAAACACAGGACAGTCTGCAGGAACTCAGTGAATACACACGGCAGTCTGCAGGAAGTCAGAGAAAACACGGGATAGTCTGCAGGAACTCAGTGAAAACACAGAATGTCTGCAGGATATCAGAGAAAACACGTGACGGTCTCCAGAAACTCAGCGAAAACACACGGCAGTCTGCAGGAAGTCAGTGAAAACACGTGACAGTCTGCAGAAACTTTGTGAAAACACAGGACAGTCTGCAGGAACTCAGTAAAAACACAGACAGTCTGCAGGAACTCAGTGAAAACATAAGACAGTCTGCAGGACCTCGTGAAAACACAGAACAATCTGCCGGACCTCAGTGAAAATATGGGACAGTCTGCATGAACTCAATGAAAACACAGAACATTCTGCAAGAAGTTAGAGAAAACACAGAACAGTCTGCAGGAAGTCAGAGAAAACACGGGACAGTCTGCAGGAAATCAGTGAAAACACAGTACAGTCTGCAGGAACTCAGTGAATACACACGGCAGTCTGCAGGAAGTCAGAGAAAACACGGGATAGTCTGCAGGAACTCAGTGAAAACACAGAATGTCTGCAGGATATCAGAGAAAACACGTGACGGTCTCCAGAAACTCAGCGAAAACACGGGACATTCTGTAGGAGCTCAGTGAAAACACAGGACAGTCTGCAGGAACTCACTGAAAACACACGGCAGTCTGCAGGAAGTCAGAGAAAACATGGGATAGTCTGCAGGAACTCAGTGAAAACACGGGCAGTCTGCAGGAACTCAGTGAAAACACAGACAGTCTGCAGGAACTCAGTGAAAACACAGAACAGTCTGCTGGAACTCAGTGAAAACACAGAACAGTCTGCATGGTATTCAGAGAAAACATGGCACAGTCTGCTGGAACTCAGTGAAAACACAGAACAGTCTGCAGGAAGTCAGAGAAAACATGGCACAGTCTGCAGGAACTCAGTGAAAACACAGGGCAGTCTGCAGGAAGTCAGAGTGAACACGGGACAGTCTGCAGGAACTCAGTGAAAACACACGGCAGTCTGCAGGAAGTCAGACAGAACGCGGGATAGTCTGCAAGAAATCAGTGAAAACACAGAACAGTCTGCAGGAGGTCAGAGGAAACACGTGACGGTCTCCAGAAACTCAGTGAAAACACGGGACAGTCTGCAGGAGCTCAGTGAAAACACAGGACAGTCTGCAGGATATCAGAGAAAACACGTGACGGTCTCCAGAAACTCAGAGAAAACACAAGACAGTCCGCAGGAACTCAGTGTATACACGGGATACTCTGCAGGAACTCCGTGAAAACACCGGACAGTCTGCTGGAACTCAGTGAAAACATAGGACAGTCTGTACGAACTCAGTGAAAACACGGGACAGTCTGCAGGAACTCAGTCAAAACACAGACAGTCTGCAGGAACTCTGTGAAAACACAGGACAGTCTGCAGGAACAGTGAAAACACGGGACAGGGTACAGGAACTCAGTGAAATCACGGGTCAGTCTGCAGGAATTCAGTGAAAACACAGGACAGTCTGCTGGAACTCAGTGAAAACACAGAACAGTCTGCAGGAGTCAGAGAAAGCATGGCACAGTCTGCAGGAACTCAGTGAAAACACAGGGCAGTCTGCTGCAACTCAGTGAAAACACAGAACAGTCTGCAGGAAGTAGAGAAAACACGGGACAGTCTGCAGGAACTCTGTGAAAACACAGAACAGTCTGCAGAAAATCAGAGAAAACAGGGGACGGTCTGCAGGAAGTAAGACAAAACACGGGACAGTCTGCAGGATCTCAGTGAGAACACACGGCAGTCTGCAGGAAGTCAGAGAAAACACGGGACAGTCTGCAGGATCTCAGTGAAAACACACGGCAGTCTGCAGGAAGTCAGAGAGAACACGGGGATAGTCTGCAAGAACTCAGTGAAAACACAGAACAGTCTGCAGGAAGTCAGAGGAAACACGTGACGGTCTCCAGAAACTCAGTGAAAACACGGGACAGTCTGCAGGAACTCAGTGAAAACACAGGACAGTCTGCTGGAACTCAGTGAAAACACAGAACAGTCTGCAGGAAGTCAGAGAAAACATAGCACAGTCTGCAGGAACTCAGTGAAAACACAGGGCAGTCTGCAGGAGCTCAGTGAAAACACACGGCAGTCTGCAGGAAGTCAGAGAAAACACGGGACAGTCTGCAGGAACTCAGTGAAAACACACGGCAGTCTGCAGGAAGTCAGAGAGAACGCGGGATAGTCTGCAAGAAATCAGTGAAAACACAGAACAGTATGTAGGAGGTCAGAGGAAACACGTGACGGTCTCCAGAAACTCAGTAAAAACACGGGACAGTCTGCAGGAGCTCAGTGAAAACACAGGACAGTCTGCAGGAACTCAGTGAAAACACACCGCAGTCTGCAGGAAGTCAGAGAAAACAGGTTATAGTCTGCAGGAACTCAGTGAAAGCACAGAATGTCTGCAGGATATCAGAGAAGACACGTGACGGTCTCCAGAAACTCAGAGAAAACACAAGACAGTCCGCAGGAACTCAGTGAATACACGGGATACTCTGCAGGAACTCCGTGAAAACACCGGACAGTCTGCTGGAACTCAGTGAAAACACAGGACAGTCTGTACGAACTCAGTGAAAACACGTGACAGTCTGCAGGAACTCAGTGAAAACACGGGACAGTCTGCAGGAACAGTGAAAACACGGGACAGGGTACAGGAACTCAGTGAAATCACGGGTCAGTCTGCAGGAATTCAGTGAAAACACAGGACAGTCTGCTGGAACTCAGTGAAAACACAAACCAGTCTGCAGGAGTCAGAGAAAACATGGCACAGTCTGCAGGAACTCAGTGAAAACACAGGGCAGTCTGCTGGAACTCAGTGAAAACACAGACAGTCTGCAGAAACTCTGTGAAAACACAGGACAGTCTGCAGGAACTCAGTGAAATCACGGGTCAGTCTGCAGGAATTCAGTGAAAACACAGGACAGTCTGCTGGAACTCAGTGAAAACACAAACCAGTCTGCAGGAGTCAGAGAAAACATGGCACAGTCTGCAGGAACTCAGTGAAAACACGGGACAGTCTGCAGGAACAGTGAAAACACGAGACAGGGTACAGGAACTCAGTGAAATCACGGGTCAGTCTGCAGGAATTCAGTGAAAACACAGGACAGTCTGCTGGAACTCAGTGAAAACACAAACCAGTCTGCAGGAGTCAGAGAAAACATGGCACAGTCTGCAGGAACTCAGTGAAAACACAGGGCAGTCTGCTGGAACTCAGTGAAAACACAGACAGTCTGCAGGAACTCTGTGAAAACACAGGACAGTCTGCAGGAACTCAGTGAAAACACGGGACAGTCTGCAGGAACAGTGAAAACACGGGACAGGGTACAGGAACTCAGTGAAATCACGGGTCAGTCTGCAGGAATTCAGTGAAAACACAGGACAGTCTGCTGGAACTCAGTGAAAACACAGAACAGTCTGCAGGAGTCAGAGAAAACATGGCACAGTCTGCAGGAACTCAGTGAAAACAGAGGGCAGTCTGCTGGAACTCAGTGAAAACACAGAACAGTCTGCAGGAAGTCAGAGAAAACACGTGACAGTCTGAAGAAACTCAGTGAAAACACGGGCCGGTCTGCAGGAATTTAGTGAAAACACGGGACAGTCTGCAGGAACTCCGTTAAAACACAGGACAGACTGCAGGAAGTCAGAGAAAATACGGGACAGTCTGCAGAAACTCAGTGAAAACAGTTGATATTCTACCGGAACTCAGTGAAAACACAGGACAGCCTGCAGGTACTCAGTGAAAACACAGAACATTCTGCCGGAGGTCTGAGAAAACACGGGACAGTCCACAGGAACTCTGTGAAAAGACAGAATGTGTGCAGGAAGTCAGAGAAAACACGTGACGGTCTGCAGAAACTTAGTAAAAAAACGGGACAGTCTGCAGGAACTTAGTAAAAACACACAACAGTCTGTAGGAACTCAGTGAAAACATGGGGCAGTCTGCAGGAAGTCAGTGAAAACACGTGACAGTCTGCAGAAACTTTGTGAAAACACAGGACAGTCTGCAGGAACTCAGTGAAAACACAGACAGTCTGCAGGAACTCAGTGAAAACATAAGACAGTCTGCAGGACCTCATGAAAACACAGAACAATCTGCCGGACCTCAGTGAAAATATGGGACAGTCTGCATGAACTCAATGAAAACACAGAACATTCTGCAGGAAGTTAGAGAAAACACAGAACAGTCTGCAGGAAGTCAGAGAAAACACGGGACAGTCTGCAGGAAATCAGTGAAACACAGTACAGTCGGCAGGAACTCAGTGAATACACACGGCAGTCTGCAGGAAGTCAGAGAAAACACGGGATAGTCTGCAGGAACTCAGTGAAAACACAGAATGTCTGCAGGGTATCAGAGAAAACACGTGACGGTCTCCAGAAACTCAGCGAAAACACGGGACATTCTGTAGGAGCTCAGTGAAAACACAGGACAGTCTGCAGGAACTCACTGAAAACACACGGCAGTCTGCAGGAAGTCAGAGAAAACATGGGATAGTCTGCAGGAACTCAGTGAAAACACGGGCAGTCTGCAGGAACTCAGTGAAAACACAGACAGTCTGCAGGAACTCAGTGAAAACACAGAACAGTCTGCTGGAACTCAGTGAAAACACAAAACAGTCTGCATGGTATTCAGAGAAAACATGGCACAGTCTGCTGGAACTCAGTGAAACACAGAACAGTCTGCAGGAAGTCAGAGAAAACATGGCACAGTCTGCAGGAACTCAGTGAAAACACAGGGCAGTCTGCAGGAGCTCAGTGAAAACACACGGCAGTCTGCAGGAAGTCAGAGAGAACACGGGACAGTCTGCAGGAACTCAGTGAAAACACACGGCAGTCTGCAGGAAGTCAGACAGAACGCGGGATAGTCTGCAAGAAATCAGTGAAAACACAGAACAGTCTGCAGGAGGTCAGAGGAAACACGTGACGGTCTCCAGAAACTCAGTGAAAACACGGGACAGTCTGCAGGAGCTCAGTGAAAACAGAGGACAGTCTGCAGGATATCAGAGAAAACACGTGACGGTCTCCAGAAACTCAGAGAAAACACAAGACAGTCCGCAGGAACTCAGTGTATACACGGGATACTCTGCAGGAACTCCGTGAAAACACCGGACAGTCTGCTGGAACTCAGTGAAAACATAGGACAGTCTGTACGAACTCAGTGAAAACACAGACAGTCTGCAGGAACTCAGTGAAAACACAGAACAGTCTGCTGGAACTCAGTGAAAACACAGAACAGTCTGCATGGTATTCAGAGAAAACATGGCACAGTCAGCTGGAACTCAGTGAAACACAGAACAGTCTGCAGGAAGTCAGAGAAAACATGGCACAGTCTGCAGGAACTCAGTGAAATCACGGGTCAGTCTGCAGGAACTCAGTGAAAACACAGGACAGTCTGCTGGAACTCAGTGAAAACACAGAACAGTCTGCAGGAAGTCAGAGAAAACACGGGACAGTCTGCAGGAAATCAGTGAAAACACAGTACAGTCTGCAGGAACTCAGTGAAAACATGGGGCAGTCTGCAGGAAGTCAGTGAAAACACGTGACAGTCTGCAGAAACTTTGTGAAAACACAGGACAGTCTGCTGTAACTCAGTGAAAACACAGAACAGTCTGCAGGAAGTAGAGAAAACACGGGACAGTCTGCAGGAACTCAGTGAAAACACAGGACAGTCTACAGGAACTCAGTGAAAATACAGAGTAGTCTGCAGGAAGTCAGAGAAAACACGTGACAGTCTGCAGAAACTCAGTGAAAACACGGGACGGTCTGCAGGAATTCAGTGAAAACACGGGACAGTCTGCAGGAACTCCGTTAAAACACAGGACAGACTGCAGGAAGTCAGAGAAAATACGGGACAGTCTGCAGAAACTCAGTGAAAACACGGGATATTCCGCCGGAACTCAGTGAAAACACAGGACAGCCTGCAGGTACTCAGTGAAAACACACGGCAGTCTGCAGGAAGTCGGAGAAAACATGGGATAGTCTGCAGGAACTCAGTGAAAACACGGGACAGTCTGCAGAATCTCAGTGAAAACACACGGCAGTCTGCAGGAAGTCAGAGAGAACACGGGGTTAGTCTGCAAGAAATCAGTGAAAACACAGAACAGTCTGCAGGAGGTCAGAGGAAACACGTGACGGTCTCCAGAAACTCAGTGAAAACACGGGACAGTCTGCAGCAGCTCTGTGAAAACACAGAACAGTCTGCAGAAACTCAGTGAAAACACGGGACTTTCTGCAGGAACAGTGAAAACACAGGACAGTCTACAGGAACTCAGTGAAAATACAGAGTAGTCTGCAGGAAGTCAGAGAAAACACGTGACAGTCTGCAGAAACTCAGTGAAAACACGGGACGGTCTGCAGGAATTCAGTGAAAACACGGGACAGTCTGCAGGAACTCCGTTAAAACACAGGAGAGACTGCAGGAAGTCAGAGAAAATACGGGACAGTCTGCAGAAACTCAGTGAAAACACGGGATATTCTGCCGGAACTCAGTGAAAACACAGGACAGCCTGCAGGTACTCAGTGAAAACACACGGCAGTCTGCAGGAAGTCGGAGAAAACATGGGATAGTCTGCAGGAACTCAGTGAAAACACGGGACAGTCTGCAGAATCTCAGTGAAAACACACGGCAGCCTGCAGGAAGTCAGAGAGAACACGGGGATAGTCCGCCAGAACTCAGTGAAAACACAGAACAGTCTGCAGGAAGTCTGAGGAAACACATGACGGTCTCCAGAAACTCAGTGAAAACACGGGACAGTCTGCAGGAGCACAGTGAAAACACAGGACAGTCTGCAGGAACTCAGTGAAAACACACGGCAGTCTGCAGGAAGTCAGAGAAAACACGGGATAGTCTGCAGGAACTCAGTGAAAACACAGAATGTCTGCAGGATATCAGAGAAAACACGTGACGGTCTCCAGAAACTCAGCGAAAACACGGGACATTCTGCAGCCACTCAGTGAAAACACAGGACAGTCTGCAGGAACTCAGTGAAAACACACGGCAGTCTGCAGGAAGTCAGAGAAAACATGGGATAGTCTGCAGGAACTCAGTGAAAACACGGGACAGTCTGCAGGAACTCAGTGAAAACACAGGACAGTCTGCTGGAACTCAGTGAAAACACAGACAGTCTGCAGGAACTCAGTGAATACACAGAACAGTCTGCAGGAAGTCAGAGAAAACATGGCACAGTCTGCAGGAACTCAGTGAAAACACAGGGCAGTCTGCAGGAACTCAGTGAAAACACACGGCAGTCTGCAGGAAGTCAGAGAAAACACGGGACAGTCTGCAGGATCTCAGTGAAAACACACGGCAGTCTGCAGGAAGTCAGAGAGAACACGGGGATAGTCTGCAAGAACTCAGTGAAAACACAGAACAGTCTGCAGGAAGTCAGAGGAAACACGTGACCGTCTCCAGACACTCAGTGAAAACACGGGACAGTCTGCAGGAGCTCAGTGAAAACACAGGACAGTCTGCAGGAACTCAGTGAATACACACGGCAGTCTGCAGGAAGTCAGAGAAAACACGGGATAGTCTGCAGGAACTCAGTGAAAACACAGAATGTCTGCAGGATATCAGAGAAAACACGTGACGGTCTCCAGAAACTCAGCGAAAACACGGGACATTCTGTAGGAGCTCAGTGAAAACACAGGACAGTCTGCAGGAACTCACTGAAAACACACGGCAGTCTGCAGGAAGTCAGTGAAAACACGTGACAGTCTGCAGAAACTTTGTGAAAACACAGGACAGTCTGCAGGAACTCAGTGAAAACACAGACAGTCTGCAGGAACTCAGTGAAAACATAAGACAGTCTGCAGGACCTCGTGAAAACACAGAACAATCTGCCGGACCTCAGTGAAAATATGGGACAGTCTGCATGAACTCAATGAAAACACAGAACATTCTGCAGGAAGTTAGAGAAAACACAGAACAGTCTGCAGGAAGTCAGAGAAAACACGGGACAGTCTGCAGGAAATCAGTGAAAACACAGTACAGTCTGCAGGAACTCAGTGAATACACACGGCAGTCTGCAGGAAGTCAGAGAAAACACGGGATAGTCTGCAGGAACTCAGTGAAAACACAGGGCAGTCTGCAGGAGCTCAGTGAAAACACACGGCAGTCTGCAGGAAGTCAGAGAGAACGCGGGATAGTCTGCAAGAAATCAGTGAAAACACAGAACAGTATGCAGGAGGTCAGAGGAAACACGTGACGGTCTCCAGAAACTCAGTGAAAACACGGGACAGTCTGCAGGAGCTCAGTGAAAACACAGGACAGTCTGCAGGAACTCAGTGAAAACACACCGCAGTCTGCAGGAAGTCAGAGAAAACACGTTATAGTCTGCAGGAACTCAGTGAAAGCACAGAATGTCTGCAGGATATCAGAGAAAACAGGTGACGGTCTCCAGAAACTCAGAGAAAACACAAGACAGTCCGCAGGAACTCAGTGAATACACGGGATACTCTGCAGGAACTCCGTGAAAACACCGGACAGTCTGCTGGAACTCAGTGAAAACACAGGACAGTCTGTACGAACTCAGTGAAAACACGTGACAGTCTGCAGGAACTCAGTGAAAACACAGACAGTCTGCAGGAACTCTGTGAAAACATAGGACAGTCTGCAGGAACAGTGAAAACACGGGACAGGGTACAGGAACTCAGTGAAATCACATGTCAGTCTGCAGGAATTCAGTGAAAACACAGGACAGTCTGCTGGAACTCAGTGAAAACACAAACCAGTCTGCAGGAGTCAGAGAAAACATGGCACAGTCTGCAGGAACTCAGTGAAATCACAGGGCAGTCTGCTGGAACTCAGTGAAAACACAGACAGTCTGCAGGAACTCTGTGAAAACACAGGACAGTCTGCAGGAACTCAGTGAAAACACGGGACAGTCTGCAGGAACAGTGAAAACACGGGACAGGGTACAGGAACTCAGTGAAATCACTGGTCAGTCTGCAGGAATTCAGTGAAAACACAGGACAGTCTGCTGGAACTCAGTGAAAACACAGAACAGTCTGCAGGAGTCAGAGAAAACATGGCACAGTCTGCAGGAACTCAGTGAAAACAGAGGGCAGTCTGCTGGAACTCAGTGAAAACACAGAACAGTCTGCAGGAAGTCAGAGAAAACACGTGACAGTCTGAAGAAACTCAGTGAAAACACGGGCCGGTCTGCAGGAATTTAGTGAAAACACGGGACAGTCTGCCGGAACTCCGTTAAAACACAGGACAGACTGCAGGAAGTCAGAGAAAATACGGGACAGTCTGCAGAAACTCAGTGAAAACAGTTGATATTCTACCGGAACTCAGTGAAAACACAGGACAGCCTGCAGGTACTCAGTGAAAACACAGAACAGTCTGCCGGAGGTCTGAGAAAACACGGGACAGTCCACAGGAACTCTGTGAAAAGACAGAATGTGTGCAGGAAGTCAGAGAAAACACGTGACGGTCTGCACAAACTTAGTAAAAAAACGGGACAGTCTGCAGGAACTTAGTAAAAACACACAACAGTCTGTAGGAACTCAGTGAAAACATGGGGCAGTCTGCAGGAAGTCAGTGAAAACACGTGACAGTCTGCAGAAACTTTGTGAAAACACAGGACAGCCTGCAGGAACTCAGTGAAAACACACAACAGTCTGTAGGAACTCAGTGAAAACATGGGGCAGTCTGCAGGAAGTCAGTGAAAACACGTGACAGTCTGCAGAAACTTTGTGAAAACACAGGACAGTCTGCAGGAACTCAGTGAAAACACAGACAGTCTGCAGGAACTCAGTGAAAACATAAGACAGTCTGCAGGACCTCGTGAAAACACAGAACAATCTGCCGGACCTCAATGAAAATATGGGACAGTCTGCATGAACTCAATGAAAACACAGAACATTCTGCAGGAAGTTAGAGAAAACACAGAACAGTCTGCAGGAAGTCAGAGAAAACACGGGACAGTCTGCAGGAAATCAGTGAAAACACATGACAGTCTGCAGGAACTCAGTGAATACACGGGACAGTCTGCAGGAACTCCGTGAAAACACAGGACAGTCTGCTGGAACTCAGTGAAAACACAGGACAGTCTCTATGAACTCAGTGAAAACATGGGACAGTCTGCTGGAAGTCAGTGAAAATACAGACAGTCTGCAGGAACTCAGTGAAAACACAGGACAGTCTTCAGGAACTCGTGAAAACACGGGACACTCTGCAGGAACTCAGTGTAAACACGGGACAGTCTGCAGGAACAGTGAAAACACGGGACAGGGTGCAGGAACTCAGTGAAAACACGGGACAGTCTGCAGGAACTCAGTGAAAATACGGGACAGTCAGCAGGAACTCAGTGAAAACACGGGACAGTCTCCAGGAACTCAGTGAAAACACGGGACAGTCTGCAGTAACTCACTGAAAACACACGACAGTCTGCAAGAACTCAGTGAAAACACAAGACAGTCTGCAGCAACTCAGTGAGAAACCGAGGACAGTGCGCAGGAACTCAGTGAAAACACAGGTTAGTCTGCAGGAACTCAGTGAAAATACGGGACAGTCAGCAGGAACTCAGTGAAAACACAAGGCAGTCTCCAGGAAGTCAGAGAAAACACGGGACAGTCTGCAGGAAGTCAGAGAAAACACGGGACAGTCTGCAGGATCTCAGTGAAAACACACGGCAGTCTGCAGGAAGTCAGAGAGAACACGGGGATAGTCTGCAAGAACTCAGTGAAAACACAGAACAGTCTGCAGGAAGTCAGAGGAAACACGTGACGGTCTCCAGAAACTCAGTGAAAGCACGGGACAGTCTGCAGGAACTCAGTGAAAACACAGGACAGTCTGCTGGAACTCAGTGAAAACACAGAGCAGTCTGCAATGTATTCAGAGAAAACATGGCACAGTCTGCTGGAACTCAGTGAAAACACAGAACAGTCTGCAGGAAGTCAGAGAAAACATGGCACAGTCTGCAGGAACTCAGTGAAAACACAGGGCAGTCTGCAGGAGCTCAGTGAAAACACACGGCAGTCTGCAGGAAGTCAGAGAAAACACGGGACAGTCTGCAGGAACTCAGTGAAAACACACGGCAGTCTGCAGGAAGTCAGAGAGAACGCGGGATAGTCTGCAAGAAATCAGTGAAAACACAGAACAGTATGCAGGAGGTCAGAGGAAACACGTGACGGTCTCCAGAAACTCAGTGAAAACACGGGACAGTCTGCAGGAGCTCAGTGAAAACACAGGACAGTCTGCAGGAACTCAGTGAAAACACACCGCAGTCTGCAGGAAGTCAGAGAAAACACGTTATAGTCTGCAGGAACTCAGTGAAAGCACAGAATGTCTGCAGGATATCAGAGAAAACAGGTGACGGTCTCCAGAAACTCAGAGAAATCACAAGACAGTCCGCAGGAACTCAGTGAATACACGGGATACTCTGCAGGAACTCCGTGAAAACACGTGACAGTCTGCAGGAACTCAGTGAAAACACAGACAGTCTGCAGGAACTCTGTGAAAACATAGGACAGTCTGCAGGAACTCAGTGAAAACACAAACCAGTCTGCAGGAGTCAGAGAAAACATGGCACAGTCTGCAGGAACTCAGTGAAAACACAGGGCAGTCTGCTGGAACTCAGTGAAAACACAGACAGTCTGCAGGAACTCTGTGAAAACACAGGACAGTCTGCAGGAACTCAGTGAAAACACGGGACAGTCTGCAGGAACAGTGAAAACACGGGACAGGGTACAGGAACTCAGTGAAATCACGGGTCAGTCTGCAGGAATTCAGTGAAAACACAGGACAGTCTGCTGGAACTCAGTGAAAACACAGAACAGTCTGCAGGAGTCAGAGAAAACATGGCACAGTCTGCAGGAACTCAGTGAAAACAGAGGGCAGTCTGCTGGAACTCAGTGAAAACACAGAACAGTCTGCAGGAAGTCAGAGAAAACACGTGACAGTCTGAAGAAACTCAGTGAAAACACGGGCCGGTCTGCAGGAATTCAGTGAAAAGACGGGACAGTCTGCAGGAACTCCGTTAAAACACAGGACAGACTGCAGGAAGTCAGAGAAAATACGGGACAGTCTGCAGAAACTCAGTGAAAACAGTTGATATTCTACCGGAACTCAGTGAAAACACAGGACAGCCTGCAGGTACTCAGTGAAAACACAGAACAGTCTGCCGGAGGTCTGAGAAAACACGGGACAGTCCACAGGAACTCTGTGAAAAGACAGAATGTGTGCAGGAAGTCAGAGAAAACACGTGACGGTCTGCAGAAACTTAGTAAAAAAACGGGACAGTCTGCAGGAACTTAGTAAAAACACACAACAGTCTGTAGGAACTCAGTGAAAACATGGGGCAGTCTGCAGGAAGTCAGTGAAAACACGTGACAGTCTGCAGAAACTTTGTGAAACCACAGGACAGTCTGCAGGAACTCAGTGAAAACACACAACAGTCTGTAGGAACTCAGTGAAAACATGGGGCAGTCTGCAGGAAGTCAGTGAAAACACGTGACAGTCTGCAGAAACTTTGTGAAAACACAGGACAGTCTGCAGGAACTCAGTGAAAACACAGACAGTCTGCAGGAACTCAGTGAAAACATAAGACAGTCTGCAGGACCTCGTGAAAACACAGAAAAATCTGCCGGACCTCAGTGAAAATATGGGACAGTCTGCATGAACTCAATGAAAACACAGAACATTCTGCAGGAAGTTAGAGAAAACACAGAACAGTCTGCAGGAAGTCAGAGAAAACACGGGACAGTCTGCAGGAAATCAGTGAAAACACAGTACAGTCTGCAGGAACTCAGTGAAAACACACGGCAGTCTGCAAGAAGTCAGAGAAAACCCGTGACGGTCTCCACAAACTCAGTGAAAACACGGGTCAGTCTGCAGGAACTCAGTGAAAACACAGTACAGTCTGCTGGAACTCAGTGAAAACACAGAACAGTCTGCAGGAAGTCAGAGAAAACACGGGACAGTCTGCAGGAAATCAGTGAAAACACAGTACAGTCTGCAGGAACTCAGTGAAAACACACGGCAGTCTGCAAGAAGTCAGAGAAAACACGGGACAATCTGCAGGATCTCAGTGAAAACACACGGCAGTCTGCAGGAAGTCAGAGAGAACACGGGATAGTCTGCAAGAACTCAGTGAAAACACAGAACAGTCTGCAGGAAGTCAGAGAAAACAGGGGACAGTTTGCAGGAACTCAGTGAAAACACACAGCAGTCTGCAGGAAGTCAGAGAAAACACGGGGCAGTCTGCAGGATCTCAGTGAAAACACACGGCAGTCTGCAGGAAGTCAGAGAAAACACGTGACGGTCTCCACAAACTCAGTGAAAACACGGGTCAGTCTGCAGGAACTCAGTGAAAACACAGTACAGTCTGCTGGAACTCAGTGAAAACACAGAACAGTCTGCAGGAAGTCAGAGAAAACACGGGACAGTCTGTAGGAAATCAGTGAAAACACAGTACAGTCTGCAGGAACTCAGTGAAAACATGGGGTAGTCTGCAGGAAGTCAGTGAAAACACGTGACAGTCTGCAGAAACTTTGTGAAAACACAGGACAGTCTGCAGGAACTCAGTGAAAACACACATTAGTCTGTAGGAACTCAGTGAAAACATGGGGCAGTCTGCAGGAAGTCAGTGAAAACACGTGACAGTCTGCAGAAACTTTGTGAAAACACAGGACAGTCTGCAGGAACTCAGTGAAAACACAGACAGTCTGCAGGAACTCAGTGAAAACATAAGACAGTCTGCAGGACCTCGTGAAAACACAGAACAATCTGCCGGACCTCAGTGAAAATATGGGACAGTCTGCATGAACTCAATGAAAACACAGAACATTCTGCAGGAAGTTAGAGAAAACACAGAACAGTCTGCAGGAAGTCAGAGAAAACATAAGACAGTCTGCAGGAAATCAGTGAAAACACAGTACAGTCTGCAGGAACTCAGTGAAAACACACGGCAGTCTGCAAGAAGTCAGAGAAAACCCGTGACGGTCTCCACAAACTCAGTGAAAACACGGGTCAGTCTGCAGGAACTCAGTGAAAACACAGTACAGTCTGCTGGAACTCAGTGAAAACACAGAACAGTCTGCAGGAAGTCAGAGAAAACACGGGACAGTCTGCAGGAAATCAGTGAAAACACAGTACAGTCTGCAGGAACTCAGTGAAAACACACGGCAGTCTGCAAGAAGTCAGAGAAAACACGGGACAATCTGCAGGATCTCAGTGAAAACACACGGCAGTCTGCAGGAAGTCAGAGAGAACACGGGATAGTCTGCAAGAACTCAGTGAAAACACAGAACAGTCTGCAGGAAGTCAGAGAAAACAGGGGACAGTTTGCAGGAACTCAGTGAAAACACACAGCAGTCTGCAGGAAGTCAGAGAAAACACGGGGCAGTCTGCAGGATCTCAGTGAAAACACACGGCAGTCTGCAGGAAGTCAGAGAAAACACGTGACGGTCTCCACAAACTCAGTGAAAACACGGGTCAGTCTGCAGGAACTCAGTGAAAACACAGTACAGTCTGCTGGAACTCAGTGAAAACACAGAACAGTCTGCAGGAAGTCAGAGAAAACACGGGACAGTCTGCAGGAAATCAGTGAAAACACAGTACAGTCTGCAGGAACTCAGTGAAAACACTTGACAATCTGCAGGAACTCAGTGAAAACACTGGAAAGTCTGCAGGTCTCAGTGAAAACACAGAACAGTCTGCAGGAAGTCAGAGAAAACACGGGACGGTCTGCAGGAACTTAGTGTAAACACAGAATGTCTGCAGGAAATCAGAGGAAAGAGGTGACGGTCTTCAGAAACTCAGTGAAAACACGGGACAGTCTGCAGGAACTCAGGTAAAACACAGGACAGTCTGCTGAAACTCAGGGAAAACATGGGACAGTCTGCAGGAAGTCAGACAAAACACGGGACAGTCTGAAGAAACGCAGTGAAAACACGGGACAGTCTGCAGGAACAGTGAAAACACAGGACAGTCTGCAGGAACTCAGTGAAAACACAGAGCAGTCTGCAGGAAGTCAGAGAAAACACATGACAGTCTGCAGGAACTCAGTGAATACACGGGACAGTCTGCAGGAACTCCGTGAAAACACAGGACAGTCTGCTGGAACTCAGTGAAAACACAGGACAGTCTCTATGAACTCAGTGAAAACATGGGACAGTCTGCTGGAAGTCAGTGAAAATACAGACAGTCTGCAGGAACTCAGTGAAAACACAGGACAGTCTTCAGGAACTCGTGAAAACACGGGACACTCTGCAGGAACTCAGTGTAAACACGGGACAGTCTGCAGGAACAGTGAAAACACGGGACAGGGTGCAGGAACTCAGTGAAAACACGGGACAGTCTGCAGGAACTCAGTGAAAATACGGGACAGTCTGCAGGAACTCAGTGAAAACACGGGACAGTCTCCAGGAACTCAGTGAAAACACGGGACAGTCTGCAGTAACTCACTGAAAACACACGACAGTCTGCAAGAACTCAGTGAAAACACAAGACAGTCTGCAGCAACTCAGTGAGAAACCGAGGACAGTGCGCAGGAACTCAGTGAAAACACAGGTTAGTCTGCTGGAACTCAGTGAAAATCTGAGGACAGTGCCCAGAACATAGTGTACTACACTGTTCACTCCACAGGAAGTTGGGGAAAAAAACACAGGAGAGTCTGCAGGATTCCGGTGATTAATACAGGACAGTGCACAGGCACTCAGTGAGCAAGACCCAAATAACATCAGACATAGAAGCAGAAATAGGCCATTTGGCCCATTGAGTCTGCTCTGCCATTCAATCATGTCTGATCTTTTCTTTTTTCTCCGCCTCAACCCCAGTCCCCAGCCTTCTCCCGTAACCTTTGATGCCATGTCTATTCAAGAACCTAGCAATCTCTGCCTTAAATACACCCAACGACCTGGCCTCCACAGCTACACATGGCAATAGATGTCACAAATTCACCACCCTCTGGATAAGAAATTTCTCTACATCCCTGTTTTGAATGGATGCACCTCTATCCTGAGGCTATGCCCTCTTGTCCTAGACTCCCCCACCATGGGAAACATCCTTTCCACATCTACTCTGTCTAGGCCTTTCAACATCACCCCCTCATCCTTCTGAATTCTAGCATGTGCTGACCCAGAACCATCAAATATTCCTTGTATGATAACCCTTTCATTCCTGGAATCATCCTTGTGAACCTCATCTGGACCCTCTCCAATGCCAGCACATATTTTCTAAGATGAGGAGCCCACAACTGTTCACAATACTCAAAGTGAGATCTCACCAGTGCCTTTGTATCACATCCCTGCTCTTGTATTCTAGACCTCTTGAAAATAATACTAACATTGCATTTGCCCTCCTCACCACCGACTCAATCTGCAAGTTAACCTTTAGGTTGTTCTGCACAAGGACTCCCAAGTCCGTTTGCATCTCAGATTTTTGGATTTTCTCCCAGTTTAGAAAATAGTTCGCACGTTTATTTCTACTACCAAAGTGCATTACCATGCATTTTCCAACGTTGTATTTCATTTGCCACTTCCTTGCCCATTCTCCTCATCTGTCTAAGTCCTTTTGCATCCTACCTGTTTCCTCAACACTACCTGCTCTTCCACCAATCTTTATATCATCTGCAAACTTGGCAACAAAGCTATCTATTTCATCATCTAAATCATTTATATACAACAGGAAAAGAAGTGGTCCCAACACTGACCACTGTTGAACACTGCCAGTAGCTGGCAGCCAACCAGTAAAGGATCATTTTATTCCCACTCGCTGCCTTCTACCAATCAGCCAATACTCTAAACATGTTAGTAACTTTCCTATAATACCATGGGCTCTTAACTTGGTAAGCAGCCTCATGTGTGGCACCTTGTCAAAGACCTTCTGAAAGTCCAAATATACAAGATCCACTACATTCCCTTTATCTATCCTACTTGTAATCTCCTCAAAGAATTCCAACAGGTTCATCAGGCAGGATTTTTCCTGAAGGAAACCCTGCTGACCTTGTACTATCTTGTCCTGTATCACCAAGAACTCCATCACCTCATCCTTAACAATTGACTCTAACATTGTTCCAACCACTGAGGTCAGGCTAACTCGTCTATAATTTCCTTTCTGCTGCCTTCCTCCTTTCTTAACAAGTAGAGTGACATTTGCAATTTTTCAGTCCTCTGGAAACCATGCCAGAGTCCAATAATATTTGAAAGATCATTTCCAATGCTGCCACAATCTCTAACGCTACCTCTTTCAGAACCTTAGGGTGCAGTTCCTCTGGTCCGGGTGACTTATGTACCTTTAGGTGTTCCAGCTTTTTGAGCACCTTCTCCCTTGTAATAGTAACTACACCCACTTCTTTTCCTTCACACACTACAACATCTGGCACACTGCTAGTGTCTTCCACAGTGAAAACTGATGCAAAATACTTATTTAGTTCACCTGTCATCTCCTTATCCCCGTAATTATTTCTCCTGCCTCATTTTCTAGCGGTTCCATATCCACTCTCATCTCTCTTTTCTTTTTTACATACTTGAAAAAACTTTCATTATCCACTTTGATATTATTTGCTAGCTTTCTTTTATATTTCATCTTTTCCCTTCTAATGATTCTTTTTGTTGCTGTCTGTAAATTTTTAAAAACTTCCCAATCCTCTATTTTCCCACTATTTTTTGCTTTGTTGTATGCCCTCTGTGTATGCACTTTTACATTAGCTTTGACTTCCCCTGTCAGCCACGGTTCTACTATTTTACCATTTGAGTATTCCTTCATTTTTGGAATGCACATGTCCTGCACCTTCCTCATTTTTCCCAGAAACACACACCATTGCTGCTCTGCTGACATCCCTGCCAGCAGCTCCTTCCAATTTACTTTGGCCAACTCCTCTCTCATACCACTGTAATTTCCCTTACTCCACTGAAATACTGCTGCATCAGACTTTACTTTCTCCCTATCAAATTTCAAGTTGAACACAATCATATTGTGATCACTGGTTCCTTTGGGTTCTTTTACCTTAAGCTCCTTAATCGCCTCCGGTTCATTGCATAACACCCAATCCAATATAGCTGATCCCCTAGTAGGCTTAATGACAAACTGCTGTTAAAAGCCATCTCTTAGGTGTTCAACAAACTCACTCCCTTGAGACCCATAACCAACCTGATTTTCCCAGTTGATCTTCATCTTTCAGATCAGGCGGGAGGAGAAGATGGCGGCACGACGCAGCTCGCAGCAGCCACTTCGGTGGTGATGTCTGTTATTTGTCAAGTAGGATGCCGTGCACAATCCTGATTTGATGGAGACGGACGTGAGAGCACGAAGGAACATCTGGTGAAACTTCTGAAATGCCTGCTTCGCTGCTGCTGCTACTGTGTGATCCAGAATCTCCGGAGGGGAAGGCCCCAAATCCTCGGCCTTGCTTGTTGCTTGGCAGCTGGGGCATGATCGAAGTGCTCGGCAGAGGATGGTGCTCGGTGTCAGAGGGCTGGTCGGAGGCTCTAAGTTTTCGGACAGACTCCGAGTCTGCTGCGGTCAGGTGCTTCCAGTGGTGCGGCATCGGCAAGTTTGCAGCGCTTGGAAGTTCATGGCAGGGAGAGTTTCTCCCTTCTACTACCTGCGTGAGATGATGAGGCTATTGGGACTTTGAGACTTTTTTTTCCCGTGCCCATGGTCTCTCTTTATCAAATTATGGTATTGCTTTGCACTGTTGTAACTATATGTTATAATTATGTGGGCTTTGTCAGTTATAGTCTTGGTTTTCTTCTTCATAGAAAACATAGAAAAACATTGAAAATAGGTGCAGGAGTAGGCCATTCGGCCCTTCGAGCCTGCACCGCCATTTATTATGATCATGGCTGATCATCCAACTCAGAACCCTGCACCAGCCTTCCCTCCATACCCTCTAATCCCCCTAGCCACAAGGGTCATATCTAACTCCCTCTTAAATATAGCCAATGAACTGGCCTCAACTGTTTCCTGTGGCAGAGAATTCCACAGATTCACCACTCTCTGTGTGAAGAAGTTTTTTCTAATTTCAGTCCTAAAAGGCTTCGCCTTTATCCTCAAACTGTGACCCCTCGTTCTGGACTTCCCCAACATCGGGAACAATTTTCCTCCATCTAGCCTGTCCAATCCCTTTAGGATTTTATACGTTTCAATCAGATCTCCCCTCAATCTTCTAAATTCCAATGAGTACAAGCCCAGTTCATCCAGTCTTTCTTCATATGAAAATCCTGCCATCTCAGGAATCAATCTGGTGAACCTTCTTTGTACTCCCTCTATGGCAAGGATGCCTTTCCTCAGATTAGGGGACCAAAACTGCACACAGTACTCCAGGTGTGGTCTCACCAAGGCCTTGTACAACTGCAGAAGTACCTCCCTGCTCCTGTACTCGAATCCTCTTGCTATAAATGCCAGCATACCATTCGCCTTTTTCACTGCCTGCTGTACCTGCATGCCCACTTTCAATGACTGGTGTATAATGACACCCAGGTCTCGTTGCACCTCCCCTTTTCCTAATCGGCCACCATTCAGATAATAATCTGTTTTCCTATTTTTGCCACCAAAGTGGATAACTTCACATTTATCCACATTAAATTGCATCTGCCATGAATTTGCCCACTCACCCAACCTATCCAAGTCACCTTGCATCCTCTTAGCATCCTCCTCACAGCCAACGCTGCCACCCGGCTTCGTGTCATCCGCAAACTTGGAGATGCTGCATTTAATTCCCTCATCCAAGTCATTAATATATATTGTAAACAACTGGGGTCCCAGCACTGAGCCTTGCGGTACCCCACTAGTCACTGCCTGCCATTCTGAAAAGGTCCCGTTTATTCCCACTCTTTGCTTCCTGTCTGCTAACCAATTCTCTATTCACATCAATATCTTAACCCCAATACCGTGTGCTTTAAGTTCACTAATCTCCTGTGTGGGACCTTGTCAAAAGCCTTTTGAAAATCCAAATATACCACATCCACTGGTTCTCCCCTATCCATTCTACTAGTTACATTCTCAAAAAATTCTATGAGATTCGTCAGACATGATTTTCCTTTCACAAATCCATGCTGACTTTGTCCGATGATTTCACCGCTTTCCACATGTGCTGTTATCACATCTTTGATAACTGACTCCAGCAGTTTCCCCACCACCGACGTTAGGCTAACCGGTCTATAATTCCCCGGTTTCTCTCTCCCTCCTTTTTTAAAAAGTGGGGTTACATTAGCCACCCTCCAATCCTCAGGAACTAGTCCAGAATCTAACGAGTTTTGAAAAATTATCACTAATGCATCCACTATTTCTTGGGCTACTTCCTTAAGCACTCTGGGATGCAGACCATCTGGCCCTGGGGATTTATCTGCCTTTAATCCCTTCAATTTACCTAACACCACTTCCCTACTAACATGTATTTCGCTCAGTTCTTCCATCTCACTGGACCCTCTGTCCCCTACTATTTCTGGAAGAATTATTTATGTCCTCCTTAGTGAAGACAGAACCAAAGTAATTATTCAATTGGTCTGCCATGTCCTTGCTCCCCATAATCAATTCACCTGTTTCTGTCTGTAGGGGACCTACATTTGTCTTTATCAGTTTTTTCCTTTTTACATATCTATAAAAGCTTTTACAGTTAGTTTTTATGTTCCCTGCCAGTTTTCTCTCATAATCTTTTTTCTCCTTCCTAATTAAGCCCTTTGTCCTCCTCTGCTGAGCTCTGAATTTCTCCCAGTCCTCAGGTGAGCCACTTTTTCTGGCTAATTTGTATGCTTGTTCTTTGGAATTGATACTATCCCTAATTTCTCTTGTCAGCCACGGGTGCACTACCGTCCTTGATTTTTTCTTTTGCCAAACTGGGATGAACAATTGTTGTAGCTCATCCATGCAATCTTTAAATGCTTGCCATTGCATATCCACCGTCAACCCTTTAAGTGTCATTTGCCAGTCTGTCTTAGCTAATTCACGTCTCATACCTTCAAAGTTACCCCTCTTTAAGTTCAGAACCTTTGTTTCTGAATTAACTATGTCACTCTCCATCTTAATGAAGAATTCCACCATATTATGGTCACTCTTACCCAAGGGGCCTGTCACGACAAGATTGCTAATTAACCCCTCCTCATTGCTCAAAACCCAGTCTAGAATAGCCTGTGTTTGTCCTGTGTTTCTTGTGATATCATTCTGGAGGAACATTGTATCATTTTTTAATGCATGCATTTCTAAGTGACAATAAACGAGGACTGAGTGTCCTCATAATCTAATGTTAGGATCTCCCATGACTGCTATAACATTGTCTTTTTGACACACCTTTTCTATTTACTGCTGTAATCTGTGTTCCACCTCCCGGCCACTGTTGGGAGTCCAGTATTTAACTGCCATCTGGGTCCTTTTACCCTTGCAGGTTCTTAACTCAACCCACAAGGATTCAACATCTTCTGATCCTATGTCACATTTTCTACTTATTTGTTGCCATTCTTTACCAGTGGAACCACGCCTCTTCCTCTGTCTAATTTCTTATCCCTCCGATACAATGTGTAACCTTGGACATTCAGCTCCCAACACATCATCTTTCAGCCACGATTCGATGATGACCACAACATCATTCCCAGCAATCTGAAATCGTGCAACAAGATCATACATCTTATTTCTTGTAATCCGTGCATTGCAATACAACTCCTTGCGTACCGTATTTGCTACCCTTTTTTTTGTAATTCAAATCTTTATTATTTATTCTTATTTTACAAAGCAGCACCGCATGTTTTAGAGCAGATAGGGTACAGCATATTTACACAGCCATCCCATGACAGGAAAACAAGTAAAACTTAGAAACAGAAAGAAGTTCTAATTTAAGTTTAAATTAACTTGCAACCAAAATTGATCCCACGCGTCTTGCACTTTTCCCTCACTGTTAATTCTTCCCAACATGTGTTCATATGATGAAATCTTAATCATTTCCTCAGTCCATTCCTTCACAGTGGGACATCTGTTTTTTTTTCCAGTTTTGCAATATAATTCTTGCAGCTGTGATGAGATCCACCTTTAAAATAGTGAATTTGTCAATGTTTACATTAGGTATCATTGTCCTATCACCCAGGAGACAAAGCCGTGGGCACAAGAGCAGTGTGGAACCCGACTAACTCCCCAACAGATCAAGAACTTTACACCAAAATGGACAAACCATGGAACACTCCCAAATCATGTGAAAATATGTGCCCACCTCATTTTTACATTTCCAGCATTAATTATTATCAACAATCCCCATTTTGTAGAGTCTAGTTGGTGTCCAATAATATCTGTGTACTATCTTATAAATAAATTTCCCTCTTGCTTCCCTAATATGTCTACCCACATTTGATAAAATATTTGACCACTCATTATCTTCAATATCGCTTCCAAGAGCCTTCTGCCATACTGCTTTGAGATTGTTACACGATTCACTCACAGAGTGCTTGAACATTTTATAAAACACTGACACTTTATGAACTTCCTGTGGTAATGTAAAATATTCAGTTAAAGGGTTACTTTGGGGGTCGTCGTTCTTGAATATGCTACTAACACAATGTCTATTTGCAAATACTTCCAAAAATTCGCTTTATCTACAAAGTTATATTTCCTCTGCAAATCCACATATGACATAAAAATCCCATTCTCATAGAGATCACCGACTGTATTTACACCTTTCATCTTCCATTCTTTCCAGTACACCATTCTTTTCCCAATGCGTATCTCAGGGTTATTCCAGAGCGAGGAGTATAACTGGTTTAAATGTGACATTCTACAAGCTTTATGAATTGTACTCCACACACTCCTTGAGTGAGATAGTATAGGATTTAGATTAGTCTTGTTTTCCCCAAGTTGTGAAAGGATGTTAAGGGGAGAATGTGGTACGGCCAGGCTCCATTCTATAATTACCCAATCTAAATCAACATCACTCCTGTCCCAATGTTTAGCTAACTTGGTCATTTCAAAGGATAATTTATATGCCCTGGACATACACATCTTACCCATTTTAATTCTGGGCTTCTTCTTATCCCATAGAAAATCCATGATAATTTTGTTGTATTGCTTGTAGATCAAATCTGGTACAGTATATTTAAAGGAAGCATCATAGAAAGATAGTTAAACTGAGATGCTATGGCCATTTTAACTACATTGACTTTACCCCAGAGGGACAGTCTCAGTGCCCCCCACTTATCCAGATTATTTCTTATCTTACTCAATAATGAGTCATAATTTAAAGAAATTATTTCATCCAAGTTCTCACTAAGTTTCACCCCTAGATACTTCATTCCAACTGGCACCCATCTGAAATTAAACTGAGATACTGAATTTGAAAAACACAATTTTAAAATTGGCATAGCCTCAGATTTATTGCAGTTGATTTTATAACCAGATACCTCAGAATATAATTGAATTGTTTTCATTAGTGGGGGGTAAGGAGTTAGAAGGGTCGCTAATCAGTAATAAAATATCGTCAGCATATAACATCAGCTTATGCTCCTTTCCACCTCCCTTCACCCCTTTAACATTTGGATTTGCCCTCATCACGATTGCCAGCAGTTCCAAAAAAATCATAAATAACAGTGGGGAGAGGGGGCAGCCTTGGCAGTTACCCAGTGAGATGCTGAAAAATGGGGATATGATACCATTTGTAATAACTGCAGCCTTAGGGTTTTCATAAAAAATTCTAATCCATGATTTAAAGATAGAGCCAAGGCTGTGGTTAAAAATCTCCACTCAACCCTGTCAAAGGCCTTTTCGGCGTCCAGGGAGATGGCGGTAACTGGGATACTACTTGGGGAGTTCAGCCATATTAAGTGCAGTAATCTCCTTACATTGTCAGTTGAGGATCTGCCTATAATGAAGCCAACCTGGTCAGTATTAATTTTAGATGGCAATACTTTCTTTAATTGCAAACGCAATATTTTAGTCAGTATCTTACAGTCCACAGTAATTAAGCTTATAGCCTATAATTGGATGGATCTATTGCCTCCCTGTCTTTTTCTGGAATCAACGATATTAATGCTTCATTAAATGTATTTGGTAAAGATTCCAAATTAGGTGATTCTGAATAGATTTTTGTTAGAATAGGAGCCAATATGTCCAGAAATTTCTTATAATATTCAACTGGGAAGCCATCCATGCCTGGAGATTTCCCCATTTTCATAGCCGCAATAGCCCGTCTGACCTCATCCTCAGTAATTGGGGCATCCAGGGACTCAGCTTGTTGTGGGGATAATGTAGGCAATTTTATGTTAGCAAAAAACTGATTCGGCTCCTCTTGGTCATGGTTAGACGGTGATGCATATAGATGTTCATAGAACTTTCGAAAGACTTTGTTTATTTCTTTAGATGATGACACTAATGTATCCCCTTTCTTAATTACAGGTATAACACTACTCGTATTCTGCTGCTTTAAATATCGTGCCAGCAGCTCACCAGCTTTGTCACCACCTTCACAGAAACTTGTTGTTAACCTAAATAATGCATATTCTGCTCCTTTGTTATATATGTTATTTAGCTGGAATTTCAAATTGCACAGATCTTTGTATAAGTCATCAGCATATTGTCTTGCTAAAACCTTTTCCAATGTGGTTGTTTCTGCCTCCAGATTTTTTATTTGCTCCATACTTTCTTTCTTCCTTTTAGATGTTTGTGCTATTAATTTTCCTCTTATATACGCCTTGGTTGCCTCCCATACTGAGGACAGCTTTACCATGGTCTCTACGTTCAATTCAAAAAACGAAGTCAGATCCTCAGCCAACTTATCACTAAAATCCTCATCTTTTAACCGCACAGTATTCATTCGCCACCTACCCCTCCTCTGATTGAAACGTATAAGATCCTAAAGGGATTGGACAGGCTAGATGCAGGAAGATTGTTCCCTATGTTGGGGAAGTCCAGAACGAGGGGTCACAGTTTGAGGATAGAGGGGAAGCCTTTTAGGACCGAGATTAGGAAAAACTTCTTCACACAGAGTGGTGAATCTGTGGAATTCTCTGCCACAGGAAACAGTTGAGGCCAGTTCATTGGCTATATTTAAGAGGGAGTTAGATATGGCCCTTGTGGCTACGGGGGTCAGGGGGTATGGAGGGAAGGCTGGGGCGGGGTTCTGAGTTGGATGATCAGCCATGATCATAATAAATGGCGGTGCAGGCTCGAAGGGCCGAATGGCCTACTCCTGCTCCTATTTTCTATGTTTCTATGTTTCTATATTTCCCCTTTCAGAATTTAAATCAATTTGAATTTCAGCCGGTGCATGGTCTGGTAATGGTATTGGACCAATTTTACAGTCTATCAGCTGTTCTACAATGGAGTTGAATATTAGAAAAAATATCTATTCTAGAGTAGGATTTATTTCGATGAGAGAAAAACGTATATTATTTTCTGGATGGATTCACCAATCACCATATATCCACCAGACCGATATCCTCAATAAGTGGATGTAAGGCAGCCCTGTCCCTGGGCGCTGGTGATGTCTGAAATTTGCTTTTATCAATAATAGGGTCCATTACTTGGTTAAGGTCTTCTGTTAAAATTATTTTTCCTTCTTTGGTGCCTAAAATTTCATTCGCCTTGTTAAGAAAGTCTGGGTCTTCCTTATTAGGTGTATATATGTTACAAAGTACTACATTCACCCCATTAATAAGTGCATCTATAAAAATTATCCTGCCTTCCTTGTCTTTAAATTCTCCAAGCAATAGAAAGCTAAGTTTTTTGTTAATTAAAGTCATTGTCCCATTTTGTTTGCTATTACGTGATGAATAGAACACCTGGCCCACCCAATCTCTTCTAAATTTCAGTGCTTTAACATCTTTAAAATGTGTTTCCTGGACAAATGCAACATTAATTTGTTTACCTTTAAGGTATGATAAAATCTTTTTCCTCTTGATTGGGTTTCCACACTCATTGATGTTCCATGATCTGAAATTAACCATTTTCATGTCCTGAACTTCATGCACAAATGTGCAAAAATATACATTTTCCCCGATGGCTGAGTCTGGAATGCAATAACTCCGAAAAAATAGTCCAAAAAAACCTGCTGTACTCTATCCCCATGCTCAATTATTACCAACAAACACTGCAAATACTGTGCTCCCAAACAACAAGTAAACAACCAACGTAACCCAAAAACATATAAATAATATATTCCTGCTAGATTAACTAACAAATAAAAACAAACAGGCAGGATAAGCTCCACAAAGAAACAGAAAAGAAAAAGACACATGATATGGTCTGCAAAGTGCTGTGCCAGCTAGCAAGCTTCACCCTAATCAGACCGCTTCATCCAGCTCCCCACCCACCCTGTAATACCTAAAAAGTTATCTCCACCTATCACTGTGATCAAATCCTGTCTCTCAGTCAATGCCAGCACCGCAGTTTTTCTGAATGAATTTCTCTGCTTCTGCAGTGGTAGTAAAGAACTTGTTCTTTCCTTTCCACGTGAAGCGTAGAACTGCTGGATAAGTGAGTGTGTGTCTCACGTTGACTTTTTGCAGCATTTTCCGAGCCGTAGTAAATGCCCTCCATTTTTCAGCCAATTCTCTGGACATATCTGGAAAGAAGGAAATGTTGCATCCCTCCCACTCAACTCTTCTCTTTGCTTTGGCCTCTTGCAGCACTTTCTCTCTGGCCGAAGAGCGCAAGAATCGTATTAGGACCAACCTGGGGGGCGATCCTCACCCGGCCTGGAAGCCGAGGCCCGATGCGCCCTCTCAATCTCTAACTCTGCGTTCAGTTCAATGCCAAATTCTTCGGACATGATTCTTTGCACACACTTAATCAGACCGCCCGTTTCCGCACCCTCCTTTAGACCGATCAGCCTAACGTTGTTGCGTCTGCTCCTGTTCTCAAGCTCCTTGACACGTTTCCACAGCAGGCCCAAGCGTTTATTATTCTGCTCGCTAGCACCCACCAGTTGCATAGTGGTGTCCTCCACACTGGAGAGACGGCCCTCGGCTTCCGTCAGCCTCTCTTGAATGGCACTGACGGAGCTCTTCAACTCTGTTGTCGTTTCCTTAATCATAGATACATCAGCAGCCACCACGAGTAGAGTGGAACTCATACGACTAACCCTCCCCAGCATCTCTGACAAATCTGCCCGAGTGAATACTGGTCCCCTATGAGTTCAGGTGCAACCCATCATTTTTAAACAAGTCAGACCTCCTCCAGAAGAGATCCCAATGATCCAAGAATCTGAAGTCCTGCCCCCTGCACCAGCTTCTCCTTTTTATGCTGTATATAAATGATTTAGGTGATGGAGTAGATGGCTGGATTGCCAGGTTTGCAGATGATATGAAGATTAGTGGAAGGGAGGTAGTGTTGAGCAAACAGGTAGAATGCAGAAGGACTTAGACTGGGAGAATGGGCAAGAAAGGGGCAAATGAAATACAGTATTGGAAAATGCATGGTCATGCACTTTGACGGTAGAAATAAATGTGCAGGCTACTTTCCAAATGGGGAGAAAATCGAGAAATCTGAGATGAAGAAGGGCTTGTGAATCCTTGCACAGAACACTGTGAAGGTTAACTTGCAGGTCGAGTCAGTGGTGAGGGAGGCAAATGCAATGTTAGCATTCATTTCAAGAGGTCTAGAATACAAGAGCAGGGATGTGATGCTGAGGCTTTATAAGGCACTGGTGAGGCCTCACCTTGAGTATTGTGAACAGTTTTGGGCCCCTCATCTCAGAAAAGATGTACTGGCATTAGAGAGGGTCCAGAGGAGGTTCACAAGGATGATTCCAGGAATGAAAGGGTTATCATATGAGGAACCCAGATGGCTCTGGGTCTGTACTCGCTGGAATTCAGAAGGATGAGGGGGATCTCAATGAAACCTTTCAAATGTTGAAAGGCCTAGAGAGAGTAGATGTGGAAAGGATGTTTCCCATGGTGGAAGAATCTAGGACAAGAGGGCACAGCCTCAGGAAAGAAGGACGCCCTTGCAGAGAAATTTCTTCAGCCAAAGGGTGGTGAACTTGTGGAAGTTGTTGTCACATGCAGCTGTGGATATATTTAAGGCAGAGCTTGATAGGTTCTTGATTGGCCACGGCCTCAAAGGTTACGGGGAGAAAGCAAGGAACTGGGTTTGAGGAGGAGATAAAAATAAAGGATCGGCCATGATTGAATGGCGGAGCAGACTCGATGGGCCAGATGGCCTAATTCTGCTCCTATGGCTTCTGGTCTTATGGTCTAAGTCCCTACAAAGGACTGTGGAAACAGCTGAGAATATCATAGGGGTCTCCCTACCATCTATCAGAGACATTTATAAGGAATACTTTAATATTAAAGCATTTAGTTTGGCAGGTATATCAATCATGATGGAATGGTGGAGCAGACTTGATGGACTGAATGGCCTAATTCTGCTCCTATATCTTATGGTCTTCTCAGCTACGCACTTATCCACCAAGTCATCCTGTTTCTACCCTCACTGATGTGTGGCACAGGCAGCAATCCAGAAATTACTACCCTGGAAGTCCTTCTTCTCAACTTTCTACCTAGCTCTCCAAAATCTGTTTTCAGGCCCTCTTTGCTTTTCCTTCTATGTCATTGGTACCAATATGTACCAAGAAATTGGCTGCTCTCCCTCCCTCTCCAAATTGTTGTGGACGCTATCTGAGACGTCCCTGACCTTGGCACCTGGGAGGCAACATACCATCTGGGTGTCTTGTTCACGTCCACAGACTCTCCTGTCTGTTCCCTTCACTATCAAGTCCCCTATCACTACCACTCCCTTCTTCCCGTACAAGCCGAAGGTCATCCAGCTGCTGCTCCAGATCCCTAACACGGTTTTCAAGGAGCTGCAGCCGGATGACCTTCACGCAGATTTATTTCCCTGGGAGAGTCTGGGTCCAGCATCCATAACACACGACCACAATTTACTATACCAGGTCTTCTTCTTATCATGTCCACGGACAGTCTATACATGGCCCAGCCAGAACTGGACACATTTTTGCTCCTTGTTGTTGAATTCGGCAAGATCTGCAACAGTACAGGGTTCCTCTAGCGATGGGCATTGCAGGAGATGTTGCATAGTTTGTGGCTCAGTTCCATATTCACAAGTTGTCGGGCTGGTTGTATAATCCCCATTTGCTTAGTGACATCTTTGAATGACCTACACCATTCCTAAGTCTGTTAAGGCACCTCCAGGTTGCCCAGTTGCAATTAGCTCCTAGGGAAGGCTTTCACCCGGTGGAATCTCCATCACTGGGGGTTGTTTGAGACTGGCGAGCCGGTCTTTCCACAAGGCGATGTTGGCTTCAGATGGAGTTGATTATAATGGAACAACACTGTCCATGAAGATCTTCCTTGACTTTAGGCGGCTGGGTGTAGGTGTATGACTATGTAGAGGGTGCCTCTCATCTGATGTTTGACAGAGTCGTCCTTTCTTGTTGGCTACCGTTCTTCTTATATCAGGGGGAGCGATACCTGCCAGGATATATTGGCTGTTGGTGTTTGTTGGTTTTAAACAACCTGTGATAAGTTGGCAGCTTGCATTCAGAACGGCATCCATCTTCTCAGCATGAGCAGATCTTTCCCACGCAGGGCAGGCATGGAATGGCAAAGAGCAAGTGCACTGGCTCGCAATATTTTCGAGCTTGCTCCCCATTTTGTGTTAGTGAGCTTATTCAGGATGTTGTTTCATGCGCTCACTTTTGCCTTTGTCTAATTTTGCTCCTATGTCTTATGGTCTTATGGAGTGGGAACAGTCCTGGAGACCCATGCACAGTATAGAGTGGGAACAGTTCTGGACAGCCATGCTTCAGGAAGGAATGGGAATAGTCCCAGGGAGTCACGCTTCAGGAGGGACCGGGAACAATCCTGGAGACCCATGCTACAGTATAGAGTGGGAACAATCGTGGAGAGCCATGTTTCTGGATTGTATGGGAGCAATCTTGGAGGGCCACACTTCAGGAAGGAATGGAAAAAGCACTGGAGAGCCATAATGCAGGAAGAACCATAAGACCATAAGACATTGGAGCAGAATTACACCATTCAGCCCATTAATATTGCTTTGCCATTCAGGGCTGATGTCGGATCCTATTCAACCCCGTACACCTGCCTTCTCACCATATCCTTTGATGCTTTCATGCCCTGACCTATCAGGAAACTATCAACTTCCACCTTAAGTATATTTGCTAAGGCTATTGGGGAGAGTTTAAACTAGAATTGTTGGGGATTGGGAACCAAACTGAAGAGACGGAGGAAGAGGCGGTTGGCTCACAAATAGAGAAAGCTTGGGGACAGTGCAAGAGGGAGGATAGGCAGGTGATAGAGAAGGGATACGCTCAGACCGATGGTTTGAGATGTGCCTATTTTAATGCAAGAAGTATTATGAGCAAAGCAGATGAGCCTAGAGTGTGGATCAGTACTTGGAGCTATGATATTGTGGCCATTACAGAGACTTGGATATTCAGACGCAGGAACGTTTACTTAGAGTGCCAGGCTTTAGATGTTTCAGAAAGGACAGGGAAGGAGGTAAAAGATTTGGGGGTGTGACACTGTTAATCAGAGATAGTGTCATGGCTGCATAAAAGGAGGAAATCATGGAGGGATTGTCTACGGAGTCTCTGTGGGTGGAAGTTAGGAAGAGCAAGGGGTCAAAAACTCTACTGGGTGTTTTTTATAGACGAACCAATAGTAACAGGGACATTGAGAAGCAGAGAGGGAAACGGATTCTGGAAAGGTGTAATAATAACAAGGTTGCTATGGTGGGAGATTTTAATTTCCCCAATATTGATTGGCATCTCCCTAGAGTGAGGGGTTTAGATGGGGTGGAGTTTGTTAGGTGTGTTCAGGAAGGTTTTTTGACACAACCTGTAGATAAGCCTACAAAAGGAGAGACTGTACTTGATCTGGTATTGGGAAATGCACCTAGTCAAGTGTCAGATCTCTCAGTGGGAGAGCATTTTGGAGATAGTGATCACAATTCTATCTCCTTTACCATAGCTTTGGAGAGGGATAGGAACAGACAAGTTAGGAAAGTGTTTAATTGGAGTAAGGGGAAATAAGAGGCTATCAGGCAGGAAATTGGAATCGTAAATTGGGAACAGATGTTCAAAGGGAAATGTACAGAAGAAATGTGGCAAATGTTCAGGAGGTATTTGTGTGGAGTTCTGCATAGGTACGTTCCAATGAGACAGGGAAAGGATGGTAGGGTACAGGAACTGTGGTGTACAAAGGCTGTTGTAAACCCAGTCAAGAAGAAAAGAAAAACTTACAGAAGGTTCAGAGAGCTAGGTAATGATAGAGATCTAAAAGATTATAAGGCTAGCAGGAAGGAGCTTAAGAATGAAATTAGGAGAGCCAGAAGGGGTCATGAGAAGGCCTTGGCTGACAGGATTAAGGAAAAGCCCAAGGCATTCAACAAGTATGTGAAGAGCAAGAGGATAAGACATAAGAGAATAAGACCAATCAAGTCTGACAGTGGGAAAGTGTGTATGGAACTGGAGGAGATAGCAAAAGGTACTTAATGAGTACTTTGCTTCACTATTCACTGTGGAAAAGGATCTTGGTGATTGTAGTGATGACTTACAGTCAACTGAAAAGCTTGAGCATGTAGATATTAAGAAAGAGAATGTGCTGGAGCTTTTGGAAAGCATCAAGTTAGGTAAGTCACCAGGACCGGACGAGATGTATCCCAGGCTACTGTAGAAAGCTAGAAAGGAGATTAGTGAGCCTCTAGCAATGATATTTGCATCATCAATGGGGACGGGAAAGGTTCTGCAGGATTGGAGGTTTGCGGATGTTGTTCCCTTATTCAAGAAAGGGAGTAGAGATAGCCCAGGAAATTATGGACCAGTAAGTCTTACCTCAGCTGTTGGTAAGTTGATGGAAAAGATCCTGAGAGGCAGAATTTATGAACATTTGGAGAGGCATAATATGATTGGGAATAGTCAGCATGGCTTTGTCAAAAGTAGGTTGTGCCTTATGAGCCTGATTGAATTTTTTGAGGATGTGACTAAGCACATTGATGAAGGTAGAGTCATTGATATAGGGTATATGGATTTCAGCAAGGCATTTGATAAGGTACTCCATGCAAGGCTTATTGAGAAAGTAAGGAGGCATGGGGTCCAAGGGGACATTGCTTTGTGGATCCAGAATTGGCTTGCCCACAGAAGGCAAAGAGTGGTTGTAGACAGGTCATATTCTGCATGGAGGTCGGTGACCAGTGGTGTGCCTCAGGGATCTGTTCTGGGACCTTTACTCTTTGTGATTTTTATAAATGACCTAGATGAGGAAGTGGAGGGATGGGTTAGTAAATTTGCTGATTGATGGCAGAATGTAGTATTAATGGTAAGACACTTGGCAGTGTGGAGGATCAGAGGGATCTTGGGGTCTAAGTCCATAGGACACTCAAAGCTGCTGCGCAGATTGACTCTGTGGTTAAGAAGGCATACGGTGTATTGGCCTTCATCAATCATGGGATTGAGTTTAAGAGCTGAGAGGTAATGTTACAGTTATATAGGACCGTGGTCAGACCCCACTTGGAGTACTGTGCTCAGTTCTGGTCACCTCATAACAGGAATGGTGTGGAAACTATAGAAAGGCTGCAGAGGATATTTACAAGGATGTTGCCTGAATTGGGGAGCATGCCTTATGAGAATAGGTTGAGTGAACTCAGCCTTTTCCTCTTGGAGTGATGAAGGATGAGAGGTGTATAAGGTGATGAGAGGCATTGATTGTGTTAATGGTCAGAGACTTTTTCCCCAGGGCTGAAATGGCTAGCGTGAGAGGGCACAGTTTTAAGGTGCTTGGAAGGAGGTACAGAGGAGATGCCAGGGGTAAGTTTTTTACACAGAAAGTGGTGAGAGTGTAGAATGGGCTGTCGGCGACGGTGGTGGAGGCGGATACGATAGAGTTTTTTAAATGACTCCTGGATAGGTACAAGGATCTTAGAAAAATAGAGGGCTATGGGTAACCCTAGGTAATTTCTAAAGTAAGTACATATTCGACACAGCTTTGTAGGCCAAAGGACCTGTATTGTGCTATAGGTTTTCTATGTTTCTATGCATACCCACTGACTTGTCTCCACCGCCGTCTGTGGAGGTGATTCTACAGATTTGCTACTGTTTGGCTCAAAAATTCCTCCTTACCTTTGTTCTAAAGGGTCGCCCCTCAATGCTGAGGCCTCTAGTTCTGGATAACCCCACCACAGAAAACATCCTTTCCACATCCACCCTATCTCGTCCTTTCAGGATTCTTCTAAATTCCAGTGAGTACAGGCCCAAAACTGCCAAACACTCCTCATATGTTAATCCGTTCATTCCCGGAATCATCCTTGTGAACCTCCACTGGACTCTCCCCAGTGACCACTTGACCACTGTTACACCCCCTTCTGCAATACTTACAAAGCTCTCCTTCACCCAGCTTTTGAAAAATCAGATCACTCTTTGATCCTGCTTTTTCTGACGTACAGGCAGAAGCTGAAAGAAGAGGCGGCCACAATTAAAACTGTCCACTGTTGGTCCGACCAATCAGCCTCCATGCTGCAGAACTGGTTCACTGACGTCGGCTGAAATGTCTTCCATGATGAGGATGTCTTTGAGCTCACGGGTGCAATCACATGCTTCATCTGGAAGTGCATTGACAATATTGTCCCCCAGAAGTCGGTCAGGGTCTCCCCAAACCAGAAACTCTGGATTAATAGTTCCGTGCGAGCAGCACTTACAGTGTGATATCGAGCTTACATTGCCGGCAATCAGCAGAAGCTCAAGAGAAGCAACTATGATCTGCGCAAAGCTATCAGGGCTGCGAAACAATAAAACTGGGACAAGATTGAATCAAGGTTCACAACGAACTGCACACGTGACTTGTGGCAAGGGCTGCATACCATCGCAGACTTCAAAGCCAAGCGTTGTGGTGCCACTGACATCGCGGCCTCTCTCCCAGATGAGCGTAATCGCTTTTATGCTCGGTTTGATGTTGCTAACTCTGAGCCTCCAAGGAAAGCCTCCGTAACCTGCAACCTGGTTATCTCTGAGGCTGAGATATGCAGATATTTCCAACGGGTGGACAGTCGCAAGGCTGTGGGACCGGACGGCATCCCAGGGCAGGTACTCAGGATGTGCGCAGTGCAACTGGCAGGTGTGTTTACTGACATTATTTTTCCCTTTCAATATTTTCATTAGTTTCTACATAGAAAAAAATAGAGTACAAGCTAGTATATATAAAAGCTAAATAAAACCTACCAATTACATTATAACTATTCATAATAACAATCTCATTACCCCGTATTCATGTAGGTTAGTCAAAGTTATATTGAAATATACTAATTTATTACAAAAAAGAGTCTAACCCCTACCAAGACCAAAGCTGTTTATTAATGAGAAAAAAAGGTAAAATACCTTCTCGTATAATAAAAATTAATAATAGCCAACATCTAAATTTAAACAACGAATTGAGCGTTTTGAAAGTTTTGAAAATAATTCAGAAAGGGTCCCCACAATGTTTGAAAGTCTTGACGAGATTCAGAAATTGAACAATGGATCTTCTCGAAATCTAAGCATGACATAATGTTGCATAACCATTGAGCATGAGTAGGAGGAAAAACATCTTTCCATTTAAACAAAAGTGCCCTCCTAGATATAAGAGAGCTAAAGGCCAAAATATGTAAATCAGATGTCTTCAGCTTGATATCTTGTCCTGCAACAATACCGAATAGGGCCGTCAGAGGAGTAGACTTAAAATTGACTTTGAAAAGTAAGGAAATGTTTGAAAAACTTCCTTTCAATATTTTTCAAGACATGGACAAGTCCAAAACATATGAATTAATGAAGCTTCTCCATTATTACATCTGTCACAGTAGGGAGATATATGCGAATAAAAACGAGATAGCTTATCTTTAGTCATATGGACTCTATGTACCACCTTAAATTGTATGAAGGAATGGCGAGCATATAACGATGAAGTATTAACCAGTTTAAAAATTTCATTCCAAGTTTCCTCAGATATTGATGTATGTAAATCTTGTTCCCAATTTTGTCAAAAGGAAGATTCCTCGTCTCCAGTAACATACCATAAATATTAGATATTGAACCATTATGAAAAGGTGTCAAATTAAAAATTATGTCTATTAAGTTCTTATCTGAGCTTATAGGAAATGTGCATAATTGAGATCTTAGAAAGTCTCTGATTTGTAGATACCTAAAACAGTGAGTTTTGGGTAAGCTATATTTAGCTGACAATTGCTCAAATGAAAAAGGATTTCCTCCACAAGCATATCCTAAAAACATTTAATACCCAACACGTCCCATTCTTTAAAAACTAAATCAGTCATGGAGCTTTTAAAAAAATTAGAATAAATGGGACTAGAAAGGGAAAATCTCAATAAACCAAAATGTTTTCTAAATTATATCCAGATCCTCAGAGTATGTTTAACTATTAAATTATCAGTTAGTTTACTTATAAGTAAAGGAAGTGAGGATCCAAGAAGAGGAATAATAGAAAATTTATTAACCAAGTTAGCTTCTAAAGTAACCCATACCTGACAGTCTACACGATTAATATAATACAGCCAAAATGTAAGATATCATATATTAACTGCCCAGTAATAAAACCTAAAATTAGGTAAGGCTAAACCTCCAGGCTTTTTAGGTTTTTGAAGATGAACTTTATTTAAACAAGGATGTTTATTTTTTCCATATATAGGAGGGTAAAAAAGATTCAAGAGAATCAAAAAAGGATTTAGGAATAAAAATGGGTAAAGTCTGAAAATGATATATAAGTTCAGGTAGAATATTAATTTTAATCAAATTAATTCGTCCATTCAACGATATTGAAAGAGGTGACCAATTTAATAATATCTGTTTTACATGGTTCAATAAAGTAAGAAAGTTTTCTTTAAACAGGTGTTTGTAATTCTTAATGATTGTTACACCCAAATAAGTAAATTGATTCCTTACAATTTTAAAAGGGAGATTAGTATTAGTTGATACCAAATTATTTAAAGGAAATAATTCACTCTTATGTAGGTTCAATTTATATCCCGAAAACTGACTAAAACAGGAGAGTAAAGAAAGTACGCAAGGTAACGAGGTCTCAACATTCGAGATAAAAAGCAATATATCATCAGATTTTGTGGGTAATACCTCTCCTTAAAATACCACAGATATCATTAGTTTCTCGAAAAGCAATGGCAAGGGGTTCTAAAGCTAGATCAAACAGCAGGGGACTCAACGGACAACCTTGTCTAGTTCCACAGTGAAGTTTAAGTGGTTTGGAATTTTGAAAATTAGTAAGAACCCAAGCAGAAGGAGATAAATAAAGTAATTTAATCCATTGAATAAAATCTAGTCCAAAATTAAATTTTTCTAAGGTTTTAAATAAATAATTCCATTCAACCCGATCGAAGGCCTTCTCAGCACCTAAGGATATCACACATTCCAAAACCTCTTGAGAAGGAGAGTAAGTAACATTTAATACACAGCGTATATTAAAATAGGAATGTCAGTTTTTAATAAGTCCAGTCTGATCATCAGAAATAATAGAAGGTAAAGTATCTTCAATCTCACAAGCCAGAACTTTAGAAAGAATTTTAGTATCAACATTGAGTAATGAAATTGGCCTATATGAAGAGCATTCAGTTGGATCCTTGTTCTTTTTTAGGATAAGCAAAATAGAAGCTTCTTAAAATAATTGAGGCAAACTCCCCAATTTAAAGGAATCCAAAAAGACTAAGTGTAACTGCGGTATAATTAATGAAGAAAAAGCCTTATAAAATTCTCCAGAAAGTCCATCTGGACCTGGAGCCTTCCCCGAGTGTAATGAACATATAGCCTCAGCGATTTCCTCATAAGAAATGGGTTGATCCATCTGTTTGCAATTATCTGCAGAAAGTGCAGGGATATTTAATTGATCCAGAAAATTATTCATTACAGTATTATCTTTAGGGGAATCAGAACTATAAAGTTTAGAATAGAATTCTCTAAAGGTATCATTTATTTCAGAGTAATCAGTTGTCCTATCACCATTTGTTTTGCAAATTTCTTTAATTTGTTCTTTAATTACAGAAGTTTTTAATTTGTTGGCCAATACTTTGCCTGATTTATTTCCATGAATGTAAAATTGAGTTTTATCTTTAAGAGTTGAGTTTCAATTGGATATGTTAACAGAAGATCATATTTAGTTTTAACTTCAACACATCTTTTATATAAAACAGGATCTGGAGCTATAGCATATTTTTGATCTAATTGTTTCAATTGATTGGCTAATTCAATTCTTTCTTTATTAGCTTTATTCTTAACACTCGCGGTATAAGAAATAATTTGTCCTCTAATATAGGCCTTGAAAGTCTCCTATATGATAAGATTAGAAGTCTCTTCCTTTTTATTCTCTTCAAAAAACAAAATAATATGCTTCTCTAGAAATTTTAAAAATTCCTTATCAGATAACAAAGTTGTATTAAAATGCTAAAATCTGTTGGGTTGAGGAAGACCAGGAAGTTTTAAAGATAGAAATATAGGAGCATGATCTGAAACAGCAATCTCTTTATATTCATAGGAATGAACTGATTATCAATTAAACATTTGACTATCAATTAAAAAAATCCTGGAATATGTATGATGAACCTGGGGAAAAAATGAATACTCCCTATCTGAAAGATGTAAAAACGCCAAACATCAACTATACCACACTTCAATAAAAAGGATTGAATAAACAAAGCAGATTTATTAAGAGATGCTGGTTTAGAATATGATCGGTCTAAAATTGGGTCTAGCCAACAGTTAAAATCTCCTCCCATCACCAAAGAATAAAGATTCAGATCTAGTAAAAACAAAAAAAATACTCAAAGAATCCTGGATCATCTACATTTGGGGCATATACATTGGCAAATGCTATTAATGTATTATCTAGTTTTCCTGAAACTATAACAAGACATCCATTAGTATCAGGCACTACTTTATGTTGGACAAAGGAAAATGTATTACCTATGAGAATTGAAACTCCTCTAGATTTGGCCTGAAAAGAAGAGTGAAAACAAAGTCCATGCCAACGGCTAAAAAAACGTAGATTATCACATTTGTGTATGTGAGATTCTTGTAAAAAATAATAGAGACCTTAAATTTCTTAATATAAGCAAACATCTTATTACGTTTAACAGGGTGATTTAACCCTTTCATTTTAAAACTGAGTAAATTAATAGTCTGGTCCATTTTTAATATCATTTAAAGGAAGGGTTAAAATGTAAGTTAAAAACCAAGCCATAAACTTTGAGAAATGGTAACCAAGCAACAAGTTAGCTAAAAATTCGAAAACAGCTTCTGGAAAAAAAAACATACCCCCGCCCACCTCCCAAAGAAAGAAAACTGACCAATAGAAAGTTGGCATCTAAACTACGGACAACCCCCCCAAAAAACCTGGTGATCACTCCAATTAGTTTCAAGGTTATTTATATTCCAACCTCTACTAAACAATACCCAAACAAGAGATTCAATTTTCGTATATCAAAAATACAGTATTAAAAAATACGAAAGGAAATTAGTTACAATGGTTTACCAAAAGTAAAAGATACAATTATTCATACAGATAGACATTAAACATTTAATCTTATATCTTCATGGAAAAACAGACGAAGCAGTTAGCCTTCAAATTTAAAAAATCTTTGTGCTTCAGCATTCAAATGAAACCATACGAAGGATCCATCTTTAATGAGACTCTCAGTCAAACTGGGTAGCCAAGGGACAGGTTAAAACCCTTATTAAAAAAATTCCAACAGAGCTTGTTTAAACTTAGCACATTCCTGTGTAACCTCAAGTGAATAATCTTCGAGAATCTTAATATTCCACCCTATAACCAATCATGCCCCTTCGATGGGATTTGCAAATTAAAAGTTTCTCATTTAATCTTGCGTCTTCATGTGGGGAGAAACTAAACAGCTAGCCATCAGATTTTAAAAACTTTTGTGCTTCAACAGTCGAGCAGAACCATTTGAAAGAACCGTTTTTAAGTGTGATTCTGAGTCGGGCTGGGTAGCGAGGGGATGGCTTGAAACCCTTATTAAAAAGCTCGGACATAACTTCTTTGAACTTAACACATTCCTACATAACCTCAGGCGAATAATCTTCGACAATTCTAATCTTGCCACCATTATAGTCAATCATACCTCTTCCACAAGATTCACAAATTAAGAGTTCCTTTGTTTTAAATTCCTGAAAACAGATTATTACTGATCTTGGTCTCTGACCATTAGGAGGTCTAAACGCAGGAGATCTGTGAACTCGATCAATCGTAGGCACAGACATCAAAATCTCTGGAAATAATTCTTGCAAAAAGTTTGCAAACAACCCCATAGGATGATTACCTTCGAATAATTTTTCGAGACCCAGAACCCATAGGTTGTTCCTTCTACTTCTATTTTCTAGGTTGGTAATCTTCTGTCTTAACTTTTCGTTGGACTTCAATCACTTTTCACAAAGCTTCTGCAATTCATCCACTTCCATTTCCAGAGCCAACATAATTTCCTCATTTTTTAAAATATGTTTATCATGTTCATTAAGAGTTTGTTGAATAGAATCCAATTTACCATCTATTTGTTTAAATTCAGTGCTGAATTGTTGAAACTTCTCAGAGACTTCTCGTGTATGAGTTTGTAGCAAATCCACAATAGAATCCAAAGAAGCAGGAAGATCATCCTTTTTAGTACCTCTGACCCTCCTTCCAGCCATAATGAAAGAATATCACACTTAAAAAGAAGTTTCAAGACAGGTTGGAAATAGTAAGATAATGAGAGTTGGAGCAACGGCAGATTGCTGTTACTCCATCAGCCACCACCAGGAAAAAAAATCATAGACATTTTTAATCTCTCCCTCTCCTAGTGTAGAGTGCCGTTCAGCTTCAAATTATCCACCATTGTCCCTGTACCAAAAAAGGCCAAGGTAACATGCCTGAACGACTGGCCTCCTGTCGCACTCACCTCAATAATAAGCAAATGCTTTGAGAGGCTGGTCAAGGACTACATCTGCAGCTTGCTACCACCCACACTGGACCCCCTACAATTCGCCTACTGACACAACCGATCGACAGATGACACATTAGCCACTGCTCTACATAGCATCCTTACACATCTGGAGAAGAAGGATGCTTATGTGAGAATGTTGTTCTTGGACTACAGTTCAGCATTCAACACCATAATTCCATCCAAGCTCAACAGGATGCTCAGAGACCTTGGCCTCGACCCTGCCTTGTGCAGCTGGATCCTGGACTTCCTGTCAGATCGCCGGCAGGCGGTAAGAGTGGTCTCCCTCACCTCCACCCCTCTGACTCTCAACACAGGAGCCTCTCAGGGCTGTGCACTAAGTCCCCTCCTGTACTCCCTGTTTACCCATGACTGTGTCACCACCCACAGCTCCAATCTGCTAATTAAATTTGCTAATGACACTACATTGATTGGCCTAATTTCAAACAATAACAAGGTGGTCTACAGGGAAGAAGTCATCTCTCTGACACTGTGGTGTCAAGAAAACAACCTTTCCCTCAAAGTTACAAAAACAAAGGAGCTGGTTGTGGATTACAGGAGGAATGGAGACGGGCTAACCCCAATTGACATCAATGGATCTGGGGTTGAGAGGGTAAGCAGCTTTAAGTTCCTCACCGAGGACCTCATGTGACCCATGTACCTATCCAGGAGCCTCTCAAAATACCCTATTGTATCCGCTTCCACCACCATGGCCAGCAGCCCTTTCCACACACTCACCATTCTCTGCATAAAAAACTTAGATAATATGACATAATTAGAAAGGGATGACATAGGATCGGAAGGTGTAGAGTCTCTATGGGCTGAGTTAAGAAATTGGCAAGGGTAAAAGGACTCTAATGGCAGTTGTATACAGGCCTTCAAACAGCAGCCAAGATGTGGATTACAAATTACAGCAGGAGATAGGAAAGACGTGTCAGAAGGGCAATGTCATGATAATCGTTGGGGATTTTAACATGAAAGTGGATTGGGAAAACCAAGCCAGTACTGGACCTCAAGAGAGAGAATTTGTAGAATGTCTAAGGGATGGATTTTTAGAACAGCTTGTTGTTGAGCCCACTAAGGGATCCGCTATGCTGGAGTGGGTGTTATGCAATGATCTAGAGGTGATAAGAGAGCTTAAGGTTAAGGAATCCTTAGGGAACGATAATCACAATATGAAGAGCAAGAGGATAAGATGTGAAAGAACAGGACTTATCAGGTGTGACAGTGGGAAAGTGTGTATGGAATCAGAGGAAATAGCAGAGGTACTTAATGAATACTCTACTTCAGTATTCACTGTGGAAAAGGATCTTGGTGATTGTAGTGATGACTTGCAGCGGACTGAAAAGCTTGAGCATGTAGATATTAAGAAAGAGGATGTGCTGGAGCTTTTGGAAAGCATCAAGTTGGATAAGTCGCCGGGACCGGATGAGATGTACCACAGGCTACTGTGGGAGGCGAAGGAGGAGATTGCTGAGCCTCTGGCAATGATCTTTGCATCATCAATGGGGACGGGGGAAGTTCCGGAGGATTGTAGGGTTGCGGATGTTGTTCCCTTATTCAAGAAAGGGAGTAGAGATAGCCCAGGAAATTATAGACCAGTGAGTCTTACCTCAGTGGTTGGTAAGTTGATGGCGAAGATCCTGAGAGGCAGGATTTATGAACATTTGGAGAGGAATAGTCAGCATGGCTTTGTCAAGGGCAGGTCGTGCCTTATGAGCCTGATTGAATTTTTTGAGGATGTGACTAAACACATTGATGAAGAAAGAACAGTAGATGTAGTGTATATGGATTTCAGTATGGTATTTGATAAGGTACCCCATGCAAGGCTTATTGAGAAAGTAAGGAGGCATGGGATCCAAGGGGACCTTGCTTTGTGGATCCAGAACTGGCTTGCCCACAGAAGACAAAGAGTGGTTGTAGATGGGTCATATTCTGCATGGAGGTCGGTCACCAGTGGAGTGCCTCAGGGATCTGTTCTGGAACCCTTACACTTGGTGATTTTTATAAATAACCTGGATGAGGAAGTGGAGGTACAAGTGGAGGTCCAGTCCCTCCGCACTAATCCTAACCTTACTATAAAACCCGCCGATAAGTGGGGTGCTGTTGTAGTCTGGCTTACTGACCCCTACCTTGCCGAGGCACAGCGACAACTCACAGATACCTCCTCTTATTTACCCCTCGATCGTAACCCCACTAAGGAGCACCAGGCCATTGTCTCCCACACCATCACCGACTTTATCTGCTCAGGGGATCTCCCATCCACTGCTACCAACCTTAAAGTTCCCACACCTCGCACTTCCCATTTCTACCTCCTACCCAAGATCCACAAACCTGCCTGTCCTGGTAGACCTATTGTCTCAGCTTGCTCCTGCCCCACCGAACTCATTTCTGCATACCTCGACACGGTTTTATCCCCCCTTGCTCAATCCCTTCCTATCTATGTTTGTGACGCTTCTCATGCTCTGAAACTATTCGATGATCTTAAGTTCCCTGGCCCCCACCGCTTTTTTTTCACTATGGATGCCCAGTCCCTATATACTTCCATCCCCCATCAGGAAGGTCTCAAAGCTCCCTGCTTCTTTTTGGATTCTGGACCGAACCAGTTCCCCTCTACCACCACTCTGCTCCGTCCAGTGGAATTAGTCCTTACTCTCAGTAATTTCTCCTTTGGCTCCTCCCACTTCCTCCAAACTAAAGGTGTAGCTATGGGCACCCATATGGGTCCTAGCTATGCCTGCCTTTTTGTTGGCTTTGTGGAACAATCTAAGTTCCAAACCTATTCTGGTATCTGTCCCCCACTTTTCCTTTGCTACATCGACGACTGCATTGGCGCTGCTTCCTGCACGCATGCTGAGTTCGTTGACTTCATTAACTTTGCCTCCAACTGTCACCCTGCCTTCAAGTTTACCTGGTCCATTTCTGAAACCTCCCTCCCCTTTCTAGATCTTTCTGTCTCTATCTCTGGAGACAGCTTATCTACTGATGTCTACTATAAGCTGACTGACTCTCACAGCTATCTGGACTATTCCTCTTCTCACCCTGTCTCTTGCAAAAATGCCATCCCCTTCTTGCAATTCCTCCGTCTCCGCCGCATCTGCTCTCAGGATGAGGCTTTTCATAGAAACATAGAAAATAGGTGCAGGAGTAGGCCACTCGGCCCTTCAAGCCTGCACTGCCATTCAGTATGATCATGGCTGATCATCCAACTCAGAACCCTGTACCTGCCTTCTCTCCATACCCCCGATCCCTTTAGCCACAAGGGCCATATCTAACTCCCTCTTAAATATAGCCAATGAACTGGCCTCAACTGTTTCCTGTGGCAGAGAATTCCACAGATTCACCACTCTCTGTGTGAAGAAGTTTTTCCTCATCTCGGTCCTAAAAGGCTTCCCCTTTATCCTTAAACTGTGACCCCTCGTTCTGGACTTCCCCAACATCGGGAACAATCTTCCTGCATCTAGCCTGTCCAATTCCTTTAGGATTTTATACGTTTCAATAAGATCTCCCCTCAACCTTCTAAATTCCAACAAGTATAAGCCTATTCGATCCAGCCTTTCATCATATGAAAGTCCTGCCATCCCAGGAACCAATCTGGTGAACCTTCTTTGTACTCCCTATATGGCAAGGATGTCTTTCCTCAGATTAAGGGACCAGGTGTGGTCTTACCAAGGCCTTGTACAACTGCAGTAGTACCTCCCTGCTCCTGTACTCGAATCCTCTTGCTATAAATGCCAGCATACCATTCGCCTTTTTCACCGCCTGCTGTACCTGCAGGCTCACTTTCCTTTTTTAAAGAAAGGGGCTTCCCTTCCTCCACCATCAATTCTGCTCTCAAATGCATCTCCCCCATTTCACGTACATCTGCTCTCACTCCATCCTCCCACCACCCCACTAGGAATAGGGTTCCCCTTGTCCTCACCTACCACCCCACCAGCCTCTGGGTCCAACATATTATTCTCCGTAACTTCCGCCACCTCCAACGGGATCCCACCACTAAGCACATCTTTCCCTCCCCCCTCTGCTTTCCGCAGGGATAGCTCCCTACGCAACTCCTTTGTCCATTCATCCCCCCCATCCCTCCCCACTGATCTCCCTCCAGGCACTTATCCTTGTAAGCGGAACAAGTGCTACACATGCCCTTACACTTCATCCCTCACCACCATTCAGGGCCCCAGACAGTCCTTCCAGGTGAGGCGACACTTCACTTGTGAGTCAGCTGGGGTGATATACTGCGTCCGGTGCTCCCGATATGGCCTTCTATATATTGGCGAGAACCGACGCAAACTGGGAGATCGTTTCGCTGAACACTTACGCTCTGTCCGCCAGAGAAAGCAGGATCTCCCAGTGGCCACACATTTTAATTCCACATCCCATTTCCATTCTGATATGTCTATCCACGGCCTCCTCTACTGTAAAGATGAAGCCACACTCAGGTTGGAGGAACAACACCTTATATTCCGTCTGGGTAGCCTCCAACCTGATGGCATGAACATTGACTTCTCTAACTTCCGCTAATGCCCCACCTCCCCCTCGTCCCTCGTACCGCATCCGTTATTTATATACACATATTCTTTTTTCTCTCTCTCCTTTTTCTCCCTCTGTCCCTCTCAATATACCCCTTGCCCATCCTCTAGGTTCCCCCCCCACCTTTTCTTTCTCCCTAGGCCTCCTGTCCCACGATCCTTTCATATCCCTTTTGCCAATCAACTGTCCAGCTCTTGGCTCCATCCCTCCCCCTCCTGTCTTCTCCTATCATTTTGGATCACCCCCTCCCCCTCCCACTTTCAAATCTCTTACAAGCTCTTCTTTCAGTTAGTCCAGTCGAAGGGTCTCAGCCCGAAACGTCGACTGTACCTCTTCCAATAGATGCTGCCTGGCCTGCTGTGTTCACCAGCAACTTTTATGTGTGTTAAGGAAGTGGAGGGATGGGTTAGTAAGTTTGCTGATGACACAAAGCTTGGAAGTGTTGTGGATAGTGTGGGGGGCTGTCAGATGTTACAGCAGGGCATTGATAGGATGCAAAGCTGGGCTGAGAAGTGGCAGATGGAGTTCAACCCAGATAAGTGTGAAGTGGTTCATTTTGGTAGGTCAAAAATGATGGCAGAACATGGTAAGACTCTTGGCAGTGTGGAGGATCAAAGGGATCTTGGGGTCCGAGTCCACAGGACACTCACAACAGCTGCGCAGGTTGACTCTGTGGTTCAGAAGGCATACAGTGTATTGGCCTTCATCAATCCTGGAATTGAATTTAGGAGCCGAGAGGTAATGTTGCCGGTATATAGGACCCTGGTCAGACCCCACTTGGAGTACTGTGCTCAGTTCTGGTCGCCTCACTACAGAAAGGATGTGGAAACCATAGAAAGGGCGCAGAGGAGATTCACAAGGATGTTGCCTGGATTGGGGAGCATGCCTTATGAGAATAGGTTGAGTGAACTCGGTCTTTTCTTTTGGAGCAACGGAGGATGAGAGGTGACCTGATAGATGTGTATAAGATGATGAGAGGCATTGACCGTGCAGATAGTCAGAGGCTTTTTCTCAGGGCTGAGATGGCTGCCACAAGAGGGCACAGGTTAAGGTACTGGGGAGTAGGTACAGAGGGGATATCAGGGGTAAGTTTTTTACTCAGAGAGTGGTGAGTGCGTGGAATGGGCTGCTGGCAACGGTGGTGGAGGCAGATACAATAGGGTATTTTAAGAGACTTTTGGATAGGTACATAGAGCTTCGAAAAATAGAGGGCTATGGGTAACCGTAGTAATTTCTAAGGCAGGGACACGTTCGGCACATCTTTTTCGGCCGAAGGGCCTGTATTGTGCTGTAGGTTTTCTATGTTTTCTATGAGTTTACTTTGAAATTTGAGAAGGAAAAACTAAATTCCAATGTGTGGTATTTCAGTGGAATAATGGAAATTACAATGGCATGAGCAGGGAACTGGCCAAGTTTGCCTGGAAAGGGACTCCAGCAGGAAGGACAGCAGAGCAGCAATGGCTGGAGTTTCTGTGAAAAATGAGGGAAGACAGATATATTCCAAATAAGAAGACGTTTTTGAATGGAAGAAGGACACTACCATGGCTGGCAAGTGAAGTTCAAATTTTCAAAGGTCCAGTTTAATGTCAGAGCCAAAGTAAAAACGAAGGAGAAGGCATACAAGGAAGCAAAAGCTACTGGGAAGATAGAGGATTGGGAAGCTGTTAAAAACTTGCAGAAGGACACTAAGAAAGTCATTAAGAAGGAAAGGATGAATTATGAATGGAAGCTGGTGACTAATATCAAAGAAGATACTAAAAGCTTTTTTAAAGGGTAAAAGAGAGTTGAGGGTAGATATAGGACCAATAGAAAATGACGCTGGAGATATTGTAATGAGAGACGCAGAGATGGCAGAGGAACTGAATGTGTATTTTGCATCAGTCTTCACAGTGGAAGACATCTTCAGTATACCGGACATTCAAGAGTGTCAGGGAAGTGAAGTATGTGCAGTGAAAATTACGACTGAGAAGATGCTCAGGAAGCTTACTGGTCAAAGAGTGGATAAATCTCCTGGATGTGATGGAATGCACCCTCGGGTTCTGAAGGAAGTAGCTGGAGAGATTGAGGAGGCATTAATATTGATGTTTCAAGAATCAGTGCATTGTACCGGATGACTGGAAAATTGCAAATGTTAGTCTGCTATTTAAGAAGGGCGGGAGGCAGAAGAAAGGAAACTATAGACCTGTTAGCCTGATATCAGTGGTTGGGAAGTTGTTGGAATTGATAGTTAGGGATGAGATCACAGAATACCTGGTGGCATATGACAAGATAGACCAAAGCCAGCATGGTTTCCTGAAAGGAAAATCCTGCCTGACTAACTAACTGCAATTCTTTGAGGAAATCACAAGTAGGGTAAGCAAAGGAGATGCAGTAGATATGGTATACTTGGATTTTCAGAAGGCCTTTTACAAGGTGCCACACAGGAGGCTGCTTAGCAAGATAAGAACCCATGGAACTACAGGGATGTTACTAGCATGGGTGGAACATTGGCTGATCAGCAGAAAACAGAGAGTGGGAATAAAGCAATCCTATTCTGGCTGGCTGCCGGTTACCAGTGGAGTTCCACAGGGGTCAGTGTTGGGATCGCTGCTTTTTACGATGTATGTCAATGATTTGGCCTATGGGATTAATGGATTTGTGGCTAAATTTGCCACAAAGATAGGTGGAGTAACGGGTAGTGTTGAGGAAACAGAGAGCCTGCAGAAAGACTTTAGATAGTTTAGCGGAATGGGCAAAGAAGTGGCAAATGAAATACAGTGTTGGAAAGTGAATGGCCATGCACTTTGGTGAAAGAAATAAATGGGCAGACTATTATTTAGATGGGGGAGAGAATTCAAAATGCAGAAATGCAAAGGGATTTGGAATCCTTGTGCAGGATGCCCTAAAGGTTAACCTCCAGGTTGAGTCGGTTGTGAAGAAGGCAAATGCAATGTTGGCATTCATTTCTAGAGGTATAGAATATAAGAGCAGGGATGTGATGTTGAGGCTCTATAAGGCACTCGTGAGACCACACTTGGAGTATTGTGTGCAATTTTGGGCTCTTTATTTTAGAAAGGATATCCTGACATTGAAGAGGGTTCAGAGAAGATTCACGAGAATGATTCCAGGAATGAAAGCGTTATCATAGAAACATAGAAAATAGGTGCAGGAGTAGGCCATTTGGCCCTTTGAGCCTGCACCGCCATTCAGTATGATCATGGCTGATCATCCAACTCAGAACCCTGTACCAGCCTTCCCTCCATACCCCCGATCCCTTTAGCCACAAGGGCCATATCTAACTCCCACTTAAATATAGCCAATGAACTGGCCTCAACTGTTTCCTGTGGCAGAGAATTCCACAGATTCACCACTCTCTGTGTGAAGAAGTTTTTCCTAATCTCGGTCCTAAAAGGCTTCCCCTCTATCCTTAAACTGTGAGAGGGCTTTTCATAGAAACTTTCCGAATGTTAAAAAGCCTGAACAGGTTAGATATGGCAACATTATTTCCCATGGCAGGGGAGTCTAGAACAAGAGAGCACAACTTCTGAATTGAAAGACATCTATTTTGAACAGAGGTGTGGAGAAATTACTTTAGTCAGACGGTGATAAACCTGTGGAATTCATTGTCACGAGTGACTGTGGAGGCCAAGACATTGGGTCTACTAAGGCAGAGAAAGATAGGTTCTTGATTAGCCAGGGCATCAAAGAGTATTGGGAGAAGGCAGGGGAGTGGGGATGACTAGAATAATTGGATCAGCCCATGATAGAATGGCAGAGCAGACTCAATGGGCGGAATGGCCTACTAGGAAACACAGAAAAATAGAAGACCTGCAGCAATATACAGGCCCTTCAGCCCACAATGCTGTGCCGAAAGTGTAACAACTTTAGAAATTACCTAGGGTTACCCATAGCCCTCTATTTTTCTAAGCTCCATGTACCTATTCAGGAGTCTCTTAAAAGACCCTATCATATCCGCCTCCACCACCATTGCTGTTAGCCCATTCCACGCACTCATCACTCGTTGCGTAAAAAACTTACCCCTGACGTCTCCTTTGTACCTACTTCCAAGCACCTTAAAACATTGCCATCTCATGCTAGCCATTTCAGCCCTGGGAAAAAGTCTCTGATACTCCTCACAATCAGTGCGTCTCATCAACTTATAGAAACATAGAAACGTAGAAAATAGGTGCAGGAGTAGGCCATTCGGCCCTTCGAGCCTGCACCACCATTCACTATGATCATGGCTGATCATCCAACTCAGAACCCTGTACCAGCCTTCCCTCCATACCCCCTGATCCCTTTAGCCACAAGGCCCATATCTAACTCCCTCTTAAATATAGCCAATGAACTGGCCTCAACTGTTTCCTGTGGCAGAGGATTCCACAGATTCACCACTCTCTAAGTGAAGAAGTTTTTCTTAATCTCGGTCCTAAAAGGCTTCCCCTTTATCCTCAAACTGTGACCCCTCATTCTGGACTTCCCCAACATCGGGAACAATCTTCCGGCATCTAGCCTGTACAATTCCTTTAGGATTTTATACGTTTCAATAAGATCCCCCCTCAATCTTCTAAATTCCAGCGAATATAAGCCTAGTCGATCCAGTCTTTCATCATATGAAAGTCCTACCATCTCAGGAATCAATCTGGTGAACCTTCTTTGTACTCTCTCTATGGCAAGGATGTCTTTCCTCAGATTAGGGGACCAAAACTGCACACAATACTCCAGGTGTGGTCTCACCAAGGCCTTGTACAACTGCAATACTACCTCCCTGCTCCTGTACTCGAATCATCTTGCTATAAATGCCAGCATACTATTCGCCTTTTTCACCGCCTGCTGTACCTGCATGCCCACTTTCAGTGACTGGTGTATAATGACACCCAGGTCTCGTTGCACCTCCCCTTTTCCTAATCGGCCACCATTCAAATAATAATCTGTTTTCCTGTTTTTGCCACCAAAGTGGATAACTTCACATTTATCCACATTAAATTGCATCTGCCATGAATTTGCCCACTCACCTAACCTATCCAAGTCACCCTGCATTCTCTTAGCATCCTCCTCACAGCTAACACTGCCGCCCAGCTTCGTGTCATCCGCAAACTTGGAGATGCTGCATTTAAGTCTCTCATCTTAGTCATTAATATATATTGTAAACAACTGGGGTCCCAGCACTGAGCCTCGCGGTACCCCATAGTCACTGCCTTCCATTCTGAAAAGGTCCCGTTTATTCCCACCCTTTGCTTCCTGTCTGCCAACCAATTCTCTATCCACATCAATACCTTACCCCCAATACCGTGTGCTTTAAGTTTGCACACTGATCTCCTGTGTGGGACCTTGTCCAAAGCCTTTTGAAAATTCAAATATACCACATCCACTGGTTATCCACTATCCACTCTACTAGTTACATCCTCAAAAAATTCTATGAGATTCGTCAGACATGATTTTCCTTTCACAAATCCATGCTGACTTTGTCTGATAATTTCACTGCTTTCCAAATGTGCTGTTATCACATCTTTGATAACTGACTCGAGCATTTTCCCCACCACCGATGTTAGGCTAACCGGTCTATAATTCCCCGGTTTCTCTCTTTCTCCTTTTTTAAAAAGTGGGGTTACATTTCAGAATGGTATGCCGGCATTTATAGCGAGAGTATTCAAGTACAGTAGCAGGGAGGTACTACTCCAGTTGTACAAGGCCTTGGTGAGACCACACCTGGAGTATTGTGTGCAGTTTTGGTCCCCTAATCTGAGGAAAGACATCCTTGCCATAGAGGGAGTACAAAGAAGGTTCACCAGATTCATTCCTGGGATGGCAGGACTTTCATATGAAGAAAGACTGGATGAACTGGGCTTGTACTCGTCGGAATTTAGAAGATTGAGGGGGTATCTGATTGAAACGTATAAAATCCTAAAGGGATTGGACAGGCTAGATGCAGGAAGATTGTTCCCGATGTTGGGGAGGTCCAGAACGAGGGGTCACAGTTTGAGGATAAAGGGGAAGCCTTTTAGGACCGAGATTAGGAAAAACTTCTTCACACAGAGAGTGGTGAATCTGTGGAATTCTCTGCCACAGGAAACAGTTGAGGCCAGTTCATTGGCTATATTTAAGAGGGAGTTAGAAATGGTCCTTGTGGCTACGGGGATCAGGGGATATGGAGGGAAGGCTCGTGCAGGGTTCTGAGTTGGATGATCAGTCATGATCATAATAAATGGTGGTGCAGGCTCGAAGGGCCGAATGGCCTACTCCTGCACCTATTTTCTATGTTTCTATGTTTCTATTAGCCACCCTCCAATCCTCAGGAACTAGTCCAGGATCTAAAGAGTTTTGAAAAATTGTCACTAATGCATCCACTATTTCTTGGGCTACTTCCTTAAGCACTCTGGAATGCAGACCATCTGGCCCTGGGGACTTATCTACCTTTAATCCCTTCAATTTACCTAACACCACTTCCCTACTAATATGTATTTCCCTCAGTTCCTCCATCTCACTGGACCCTCTGTCCCCTACTATTTCCGGAAGATTATTTATGTCCTCCTTAGTGAAGACAGAACTAAAGTAGTTATTCAATTGGTCTGCCATGTCCTTGGTCCCCATAATCAATTCACCTGTTTCTGTCTGTAGGGGACCTACATTTGTCTTAACCAATCTTTTTCTTTTCACGTATCTATAAAAGCTTTTACAGTCAGTTTTTATGTTCCCTGCCAGTTTTCTCTCATAATCTTTTTTCCCTTTCCTAATTAAGTCCTTTGTCCTCCTCTGCTGGACTCTGAATTTCTCCCAGCCCTCAGGTGAGCCAATTTTTCTGGCTAATTTGTATGCTTCTTCTTTGGAATTGATACTATCCTTAATTTCCCTTGTCAGCCACGGGTGCACTACCTTCCCTGATTTATTCTTTTGCCAACTGGGATGAACAATTGTTGTAGTTCATCCATGCAATCTTTAAATGCTTGCCATTGCATATACACCTCTATCAGGTCACATCTCATCCTCCATCACTCCAAGGAGGAAAGGCCGAGTTCACTCAGTCTATTCTCATAAGGCATGCTCCCCAATCCAGGCAACATTCTTGTAAATCTCCCCTGCACCCTTTCTATAGTTCTCACATCTTTGCTGTAGTGAGGTGATCAGAACTGAGCACTAACCTCCATGCAGAATACGATCCATCTACAAACACTCTTCACTTTCTGTGGGCAAGCCAATTCTGGATCCACAAAGCAATGTTCCCTTGGACCCCCTGCCTCTTTACTTTCTCAATAAGCTTTTCTTTCGGTAACTTATCAAATGCCTTGCTGAAGTCCATATACACTGCATCAGCTGCTATATTTATGCTCTATTCTTGGTTGGTGCAGCTGTAACGAAACTCAATTTCCCTCGGGATCAATAAAGTATGTCTATCTATCTATCTACTGCTCTACCTTCATCAATGTGTTTAGTCACTTTCTCAAAAAATCCAATCAAGCTTGTAAGGCACGACCTGCCTTTCACAAAACCATGCTGACTATTCCTCTTCAAATGTTCATAAATCCTGCCTCTCAGGATCTTTTCCATCAACTTACCAAACACTGAAGTAAGACTCACTGGTCTGTAATTTCCTGGGCTATTTCTACTCCCTTTCTTGAATCAAGGAACAGCATCTGCAACCCTCCAATCCTCTGGATCTTCTCCCGTCCCCATTGCTGATGCAAAGATCATTGCAGAGGCTCAGCAATCTCCTCCCTCGCCTCCCACAGTAGCCTGGGGTGCATCTCATCTGGTTCCAGAGACTTATCCAACTTGATGCTTTCCAGAAGCTCCAGCACATCCTCTTTGTTAATATCTATATGCTCAAGCTTTTCAATACGCTGTAAGTCATCCTTACAATCGCTAAGATCTTTTTCTGTAGTGAATACTGAAGCAAAGTATTCATTAAGTACCTCTGCTATCTCCTCCAGTTCCATACACACTTTTCCACAGCCACACTTGATTGGTCCTATTCTATCATGTCTTATCCTCTTGCTCTTCACATACTGTCGAATGCCTTGGGGTTTTCCTTAATTCTGCTCGCCAAAGCCTTCTCATGGCCCTTTCTGGCTCTCCTAATTTCATTCTTAAACTCCTTCCTGCTAGCCTTATAATCTTCTAGATTCCTATCATTACCTAGTCTTTTGAACCTTTTCTAAGCTCTTTTCTTCTTGACTAAATTTTCAACAGCCTTTGTACACCATGGTTCCTGTACTCTACCATCCTTTCCCTGTCTTATTGGAATGTACCTACGCAGAACGCCACGGAAATATCCCCTGAACATTTGCCACATTTCTTCTGTACATTTCCCTGAGAACATCTGTTCTCAATGTATGCTTCCAAGTTCCTGCCTGATAGACTCATACTTCCCCTTACTCCAATTAAACACTTTCCTAACTTGTCTGTTCCTATCCCTCTCCAACTATGGTAAAGGAGATAGAATTGTGATCACTATCTCCAAAATGCTTTCCCACTGAGAGACCTGACACCTGACCAGATTTATTTCCCAATACCAGATCAAGTACAGCCTCTCCTCTTGTAGGCTTATCTGCATACTGTGTCAGGAACCCTTCCTGAACACACCTAAAAAACTCCACCCCATCTAAACCCCTCACACTAGGGAGATGCCAATCAATTTTGGGGAAATCTCCCATCACGACAACCTTGTTATTACTTCACCGTTCTAGAATCTGTCTCCCTATTTGAACCCCGATGTCCCTGTTACTATTGGGTGGTCTATAAAAAACACCCAGTAGAGTTATTGACCCCTTCCTCTTTCTAACTCCACCCACAGAGACTCCGTAGACAAACTCTCCATGACTTTCTCCTTTTCTGCAGCTGTGACACTATCTCTGATCAGCAGTGCCACGCCCCCACCTCTTTTTCCTCCCTCTCTGTCCTTTCTGAAACATCTAAAGCCTGGCACTCTAGCCATTGCCGGTCCTAGCCACCTGGCTAGAGTGCCAGGCTTTAGATGTTTCAGAAAGGACAGAGAAGGAGGAAAAAGAGGTGGGGGCGTGGCACTGCTGATCAGAGATAGTGTCACAGCTGCAGAAAAGGAGAAAGTCATGGAGAGTTTGTCTACGGAGTCTCTGTGGGTGGAAGTTAGAAAGAGGAAGGGGTCAATAACTCTACTGGGTGTTTTTTATAGACCACCCAATAGTAACAGGGACATCGGGGTTCAAATAGGGAGACAGATTCTAGAACGGTGAAGTAATAACAAGGTTGTAATGGCCATAACATCATAACTCCAAGAACTGATCCACACTTTAAGCTCATCTGTTTTGTTAATGATGCTTCTTACATTAAAATAGACACAGCTCGAATCATCAGCCTGAGCACATCCCTTCCCTCTCATCTGCCTATCCTCCCTCTCACACTGCCTAGAAGCTTTTTCTATTTGTGAGCCAGCCAATCCTTCCTCCATCTCTTCAATTCGGTTCCCACCCCACAAAGAGGTCCCAATGATCCAGTTCAATTCTAACTCTGTCAAACTCTGTCCATTTGCCTTACCAAACCTCCTTGACAGGATATTGGTCCCCTTTGGATTCAAGCGCAACCCATCCTTTTTGTACAGGTCACACCTACCTCAAAAGAGGACACAATGATCTAGAAATCTGAATCCCTGCCCCCTGCACCAATCCCTCAGCCACGCACTTATCAACCAATTCACAATTCCTATACTCACTGTCACGTGGCATAGGCAGTTATCCCGAGATTACTACCTTTGAGGTCCTGCTTCTCAAATTCTTTCCTCACTCCCTGTAGTATGTTTTCAGGACCTCATCCCTTTTCCTACCTATGTCATTGGTACCAATTCAATTCAATAACAACACATCCTTTCTGAGATATGGGGCCCAAAACTGTTGACAATATTCCAAGTGCGGCCTGACTAGTGTTTTATAAAACCTCAGCATTACCTCCTTGCTTTTATATTCTATTTCCCTTGAAATAAATGGCAACATTGCACTTGACTTCTTTACCACAGACTCAACCTGTCAATTAACTTTTTGGGAGTCTTGTACGAGAACTCTGAAGTCCTTCTGCACCTCTGATGTTTGAACCTTCTCCCCATTTAGATAATACTCTGCACTATGTTCCTTTTACCAAAATGCATTATCATATATTTCCCAAAATTGTATTCCATTTGCCACTTTTTTTGCCCATTCTTCCAATTAGTTTAAGTCCTGCTGCAATCACATTGCTTCCTCAGCAGTACCTATCCCTCCGCCTATCTTTGTATCATCTGCAAACTTTGCCTCAAAGCTATCAATTCCATTATCTACAAACGTTTGTAAATCATTGACAAACAATGGAAAAAGTAGCCATCCTGATACTGACCCCTGAGGAATACCGCTAGTCACCGGCAGCCAACCAGAAAAGCCCACTTTTATACCCATTCACTGCCTCCTGCCTGTCAGCCATTCCTCTATCCAAGCCAGTATCTTTCTTGAAATGCCATAGGATTTTATCTTGTTAAGCAGCCTCATGTGTGACACCTTATCAAACACCTTCTGAAAATCCAAGTAAATGACATCCACCGCCTCTCCTTTGTCCATCCTGCTTGGTACTTCCTCAAAGAAATCTAACAGATTTGTTAGGCAAGATTTCCCTTTACAGAAACCATGTTGAATTTGACTTATTTTATCATTAGTCTACAAGTACTCCGAAACACCATTCGTAATAATAGACTCCAACACTTAATCCATCTAGTCCAAGTGAGTTCACCACCATAAGGCCTTTTAGTTTGCCTTGCACTTTTTCCTTTGTAATAGTAATGGCACTCACATCTGCTCCATGACACTCATAGACCTCCGGCACACTGCTAGTGTCTTCCACAGTGAAGACTGATGCAAAGTACCCATTAAGTTCATCTGCCATTACTTTGTCCCCCATTACTACCTCACTGGCATCATTTTCCGGTGATCCAGAATCAATTCTCACCTCCCTTTTACTCATTATATAACTGAAAAAAAATGTTTTGGTATCCTGCTTTATATTATTGGCTAGTCTGCCCTCGTCTTTTCCCTTCTTATAGCTTTTTAGTTGCCTTTTGTTGAACTTTAACAGTTTTCCAATTATCCAACTTCCCACTCACTTTTGCTACCTTATATGTCCTTTCCTTGGCTTTTATGCAGTGCTTAACTTCCCTTGTCAGCCACGGTTGCCTATACCTGCCATTTCAGAATGACTTCTTCTGTGGGACATGTCTATCCTGCGCCTTGTGAACTATTCCCAGAAACTTCAGTCACCTCTGCTCTGCTGTCATTCCCGCCAGTATCTCCCTCCAACCCACCTGGGCAAGCTTTTCTCTCATGCCTCTGTAATTCCCTTTATGCCATTGCAATACTGATACATGTGAGTTATGCTTTTTCCTCTCAAATTGCAGTATGAATTCAATCATATTATGATTGCTGTCTCTTATGGGTTCCTTTACGTTAAGCTCCCTAATAAAATTTGGGTTATTACACAACACCCAATCTAAGATAGCTCTCCCCGAGTGGGGTCGAGCACAAGCTGCTCTAAAAAGCCATCTCGTAAGTCATTCAACAAATTCACTCTCTTGCAATCCGACACCAACCTGATTTTCTCAATCTCCTTGCATATTGAAGTACCCCATTACAATTGTGTCATTACCCTTATTACATGCCTTTTCCAGCTCCCTTTGCAATCTGAACCCCACATCTTAGCTACTATTTGGAGGCCTATATATGATTTCCATCATGGATTTTTAACTCTTGCAATTTCTTACCTCCACCCACAAAGATTCAACATTCTCTGTCCCTGTGTCTCCTCTTTCTAAAGATGTGATTTATCTCCTACCAGCAGAGCCACACCATCGCCTATGCCTTCCTGCCTGTCCTTTCGATACAAGTATAGCCTTTGATGTTAAGCTCCCAACTATGGCCATCTTTCAGCCACGACTCAGTGATGCCCGCAACGTCAGACTGACCAATCTCTAAATGTGCTATGAGTTCATCCACCTTATTCCAATTTCTATGTGTATTTAAATACAGCACCTTCAGTCCTGCATTTTTCACCCTTATGAATTTTGCCTCTGTGGTACAATTTAACTCTTTGCTCTGTCTGCATTTGTACCTAATGATTGACTTGTCCTTTTCAACATTTATGTTACACCCATCATCTACTTGTAAACCTGCTGGCTCATCCTCAGCTCTGTCATATTGCTTTGCATCCCCCTGCCATATTAGTTTAAACCACACCTAACAGCTCTAGTAAATCTGCCCCCAGGCATATTGGTCCCTCGGATTCGTGCGACCCATCCTATTGTACAGGTGACGCTTCAGGAAGGAGTGGGAACAGTCCTGGGAAGATCGCTACAGGAAGGAATGTGGACAGTCCCAGAGCGCCATGCTTCAGGAAAGAATGGGAACAATCCTGGAGAGCTTTGCTTCAGGAAAGAATGGGAAAAGTCCTGGAGAGCCACACTTCAGGAAGGTGTGCTTGGTCATAGAGGGGAATGAGTGTGACAGCTAAGGATTAAACTAGCAGAAGAGATCTGACAAATAATTTCCTTTTCATGACGTTTGAAAAGTCAAGGGTGTCACACAAAGTGTTGGGAAATTTCCACTGCACCAGTGGCTCCATTCAATTCCATGGAGAACACTGGATAACAAACAAACTCATCTGAGCGTTTCTTTTTAATGCTACTCGTTTGGCAAAGTTATCCATTTATTTTTTTGGTTCCCTTTGAACCTGTTCCAATTCAGAAAATAAAACCAGAGATGTGGAACACTTTCATTTAGCACCAATCAGTAATACTGCAGATATCAAAAACTTTCAGTCACACCCAAGTCTCATGTTCCAGTTACAAGTTCATTTTCTCAGATCAGGTTTGCCTGTTAAATAGGTAATAAACAATGAAACAATATTGTTGTGGGAGGTGTGAATGAACTCCTGTTAAACGGGTAAACATAGAACATAGAATAGTACAGCACAGTACAGGCCCTTCAGCCCACAATGTCTCCCATATAACCCCCACCTTAAATTCCTCCATATACCTGTCTAGTAGTCTCTTAAACTTCACTAGTGTATCTGCCTCCGCCACTGACTCAGGCAGTGCATTCCACGCACCAACCACTCTCTGAGTAAAAAACCTTCCTCTAATATCCCCCTTGAACTTCCCACCCCTTACCTTAAAGCCATATCCTCTTGTATTGAGCAGTGGTGACCTGGGGAAGAGGCGCTGGCTATCCACTCTATCTATTCCTCTTAATATCTTGTACACCTCTATCATGTCTCCTCTCATCCTCCTTCTCTCCAAAGAGTAAAGCCCTAGCTCCCTTAATCTCTGATCATAATGCATTCTTTCTAAACCAGGCAGCATCCTGGTAAATCTCCTCTGTACCCTTTCCAATGCTTCCACATCCTTCCTATAATGAGGCGACCAGAACCGGACACAGTACTCCAAGTGTGGCTTCACCAGAGTTTTATAGAGCTGCATCATTACCTCGCGACTCTTAAACTCTATCCCTCGACTTATGAAGGCTAACACCCCATAAGCTTTCTTAACTACCCTATCTACCTGTGAGGGAACTTTCAGTGATCTGTGGACATGTACCCCCAGATCCCTCTGTTCCTCCACACTACCAAGTATCCTGCCATTTACTTTGTACTCTGCCTTGGAGTTTGTCCTTCCAAAGTGTACCACCTCACACCTCTCCGGGTTGAACTCCATCTGCTACTTCTCAGCCCACTTCTGCATCCTATTGATGTCTCTTTGCAATCTGTAAGATAAATAAATGAAGCAATATTGTTGTGGGAGGTGTGAATGAACCCCTGTTAAACAGGTAGCATAAATGCATGTAGTTACCTGAGTAAAATTGTTATAGAGTCATAGAAAAGTGCAGCACAGATTCCCTTTATTTACAATGGAATAAAGTGCCATAAGCTTTCTTTATGACCAGCACCATCATCCTGGAGGAACATTGTTTCGTTTTTACTGTGTACTGTACCAGCAACTTATGATTGAAATGACAATAAAAAGCGACTCGACTTGACTTTCAATGGATTATGGACCTGTATTCTCAAATCTCTTTGTTCTACTGCACTCCTCAGTGCCCTACCATTTACTTGTAAGATCTACTCTCGTTGGTGCTACCAAAGTGCAACACCTCACACTTATCTGCATTAAATTCCATCTGCCATTTTCAGCCCATTCGTGTGTGTGTGTGTGTGTGTGTGTGTGTGTGTGTGTGTGCGCGCGCGTGCGTGATTGGGTAAAGGGATTTAGAATATATGTCTAGTGCACATTCCGGAGCAGAGGGTGGCGGTAATGCACCATTAAGCTGGATGCCAACCGCCGTAAAACAAGATATAGACAGACAGACAGATTTTTCCAGCTGATCCAAATCCCATTGCAAGTTCTAACAGTCTTCCTTGCTGTCCACCATGCCCCCAATCATGGTGTTATCTGCAAAATTGCTGATACAGTTAACAATATTATCATCCGGATCATTGACGTAGATAGTCATAGTGAAGTATAGCACTGAAAAAGCCCCTTCAGCCCATCTAGTCCATGCCAAAACCATTTAAAATGCCTACTCCCATCAACCTGCACTGGGACCATAGCCCTCCATGCCCGTACTATCTATGTACCTATTCATACCTCTGAAATGTTGAAAATGAGCTTGCATGCCCTTGTGCTGGCAGCTCATTCCACACTCTCATGATCCTCGTGTAGAAGTTTCCCCTCACTTTCCCCATAAACTTCTCACCTTTCACCCTTAACGCATGACCTCTGGTTGTAGTCCCACCCATCCTCAGTGGAAAAAGACTGTTTGCATTTACCCTATGGATCTCCCTCATAAATACAAACAGCTTCAGACCCAGCACTGATCCCTGCAGCCCTCCACTAGTCACAGGCCTCCAGTCAAAGATAGATAGATAGATACTTTATTGATCCCAAAGGAAATTACAGTGTCACAGTAATATTGCAAGTGCACAGATATACAAATATTAGACGAGAAGTAAGAATGAATAAAAAATAAGTTACCTCAAACATCTAACTGGAGGGGGTCATTGGTTCCCTGGCTATAGGTTGACTCATCATAAAGCCTAATGGCCAAAAGTAAGAATAACCTCATATCGTGCTCTTCGGAGCAGCGCAATTGTCTTAGTCTATAAGTACTCCTTTGTTTAGCCAAGGTGCCAAGCAGAGGATGAGAAATATTATCCAGAATTGCCAGGATTTTCTGGTATCCTTTACTCTACCACAGCCTCCAGTGTGTCCATTTGGAAACATGGAAAACCTACATCACAATACAGGCCCTTTGGCCCACAAAGTTGTGCTGAACATGTCCTTACCTTAGATATTACTAGGGATACCCATAGCCCTCTATTTTACTAAGCTCCATGTACCTATCCGAAAGTCTCTTAAAAGACCCTATTGTATCTGCCTCCACCACTGTTGCCGGCAGCCCATTCAATGTACTCACCACTCTCTGCGTAAAAAACTTACCCCTGACATCTCCTCTGTACCTACTCCCCAGCACCTTAAACCTGTGCCCTCAAACCTGTGCCCTCTTGTGTCAGCCATTTCAGCCCTGGGAAAAAACCTCTGACTATCCACACGATCAATGCCTCTCATCATCTTATACACCTCTATCAGGTCACCTGTCATCCTCCGTCGCTCCAAAGAGAAAAGGCCGAGTTCACTCAACTGTTTTCATAAGGCATGCTCCCCAATCCAGTCAACATCCTTGTAAGTCTCCTCTGCACCCTTTCTATGGTTTCCACATTCTTCCTGTAGTGAGGCGACCAGAACTGAGCACAGAACTCCAAGTGAGGTCTGACCAGGGACCTATATAGCTGCAACATTACCTCTCATATCCTAAATTCAATCCACGATTGATGAAGGCCAATGCACCGTACGCCTTCTTAACCACAGAGTCAACCTGCGCAACAGCTTTGAGTGTCCTATGGACTCAGACCCCAAGATCCCTCCGATCCTCCACACTGCCAAGAGTCTTACCACATTCTGCCATCATATTTGACCTACTAAAATGAACCACTTCACGCTTATCGAGGTTGAACTCCACCTGCCACTTCTCAGCCCAGTTTTGCATCCTATCAATGTCCCGCTGTAACCTCTGACAGCCCTCCACACTATCCACAACACCTCCAACCTTTGTGTCATCAGCAAACTTACTAACCTATCCCTCCACTTCCTCATCCAGGTCATTTCTAAAAATCACGAAGAGTTAGGGTCCCAGAACAGATCCCTGAGGCACACCACTGGTCACCGACCTCCATGCAGAATATGACCTGTCTACAACCACTCTTTGCCGTCTGTGGGCAAGCTGGTTCTGGATCCACAAAGCAATGTCCTCTTGGATCCCATGCCTCCTTACTTTCTCAATAAGCCTTGCATGGGGCACCTTATCAAATGTCTTGCTGAAATCCATATACACTACATCTACTGCTCCTATAACAGAGACAACCTTTCTAATCAGTTTATTTAGCCTGTTGACATCACTCATGTTGATGCCATTGCCCCAGCACACCACCACATTGATGATTGTACTGGCAACAACAGACTGGTAGCACATGTGAAGGAGAGGCCTGCACATTCCAAAGAACCTCAATCTCCTCAGGAATTAGAGGCGACTCTGGCTCTTCTTGAACACAGCCTCTGTGTTGGTGCTCCACTCAAGTCTGTCATCCAGGTGCACCCCCAGGTATTTGTAGGTCCTCAGCCCATCCACGTCCTCACCATCAATAGTAACAGGGAGCAGTGTAGACCTAAAGCCCATCATCATCTCCTTTATCTTATGGTGTAGAGCTGCAGATGATTCAGTTTGCACCATTTAGAAACATAGAAACATAGAAAATAGGTGCAGGAGTAGGCCATTCGGCCCTTCGAGCCTGCACCGCCATTTATTATGATCATGGCTGATCATCCAACTCAGAACCCCGCCCCAGCCTTCCCTCCATACCCCCTGATCCCCGTAGCCACAAGGGGCATATCTAACTCCCTCTTAAATATAGCCAATGTACTGGCCTCAACTGCTTCCTGTGGCAGAGAATTCCACAGATTCACCACTCTCTGTGTGAAGAAGTTTTTCCTAATCTCGGTCCTAAAAGGCTTCCCCTTTATCCTCAAACTGTGACCCCTCGTTCTGGACTTCCCCAACATCGGGAACAATCTTCCTGCATCTAGCCTGTCCAATTTCTTTAGGATTTTATACGTTTCAATCAGATCCCCCCTCAATCTTCTAAATTCCAACGAGTACAAGCCCAGTTCATCCAGTCTTTCTTCATATGAAAGTCCTGCCATCCCAGGAATGAATCTGGTGAACCTTCTTTGTACTCCTCTATGGCAAGGATGTCTTTCCTCAGATTAGGGGACCAAAACTGCACACAATACTCCAGGTGTGGTCTCACCAAGGCCTTGTACAACTGCAGAAGTACCTCCCTGCTCCTGTACTCGAATCCTCTTGCTATAAATGCCAGCATACCATTTGCCTTTTTCACCACCTGCTGTACCTGCATGCCCACTTTCAATGACTGGTGTATAATGACACCCAGGTCTCGTTGCACCTCCCTTTTTCCTAATCGGCCACCATTCAGATAATAATCTGTTTTCCTATTTTTGCCACCAAAGTGGATAACTTCACATTTATCCACATTAAATTGCATCTGCCATGAATTTGCCCACTCACCCAACCTATCCAAGTCACTCTGCATCCTCTTAGCACCCTCCTCACAGCCAACACTGCTGCCCAGCGCGTGTCATCCACCGAGGCCCTGTATTCATCCTCCCATCCTCCATTTATATACTCAACTATTGCTGAATCATCAGAGAATTTCTGTAGATGACATGACTCAGTTTTGTATCTAAAGTCCGAGGTATACAGGGTAAACAGGAAGGGAACCGATACAGTCCCCTGTAGGGCCCCAGTGCTGCTTATAGCAATGTCAGACACATGGCTCTGAAGCCGCACATACTGTGGTCTGCCAGTCGGAGTTCATTATCCAGGATACAATGGAAGTGCCAACCTGCATTGAACAGAGTTTCTCCCCCAGCAATGAGGGCTGTATGGTATTGAAGGCATTTGAAAAATCAAAAAAAAACATGGTCCTCACAGTGCTGCCCTGCTTATCCAAATGGGAGTAGGTTCTGTTCAGCAGGTAGATGATAGCATCGTCAATTCCAATATGCTCCTGGTAAACAAACTGCAGGGGATCGAAGGCTGATCTGACCAGGGACCGGAGGTGAGCTAGGACCAGCCTCTCTAGAATTTTCATGATGTGTGAGGTCTAGGGCCACTGGACGGTAGTCATTCAAGACTTTTGTTTGGCCCTTCTTGTGTACTAGGGCCACACAAGATGTTTCCACACAGTCAGGACTCTTTCCAGGCTGAGACTCAGATTGAAGATGCGCTGGGAAACTCCACACTCCTTCACGACCTTGGGTTCACGCCATCCAGTCCAATGCTTTGCCGTGTCTGAGCTTCCCCAGAGACCTCTCACCTGCTCAGTAGTGAAGGTGAGTCCATGACAACTGGGAAGTTGGTGGAAGGTGGGGGCTGGGGGAGGTGAAGATTGGGACGATAGACATTGGTCTATGCAGGCAACCATCTACTACCGGTCTCTGGCTTCTCCCACAAAACCATTCTTGAATCCAATTTACTACCTCAACTTGAGTGCTGAGCGACTGAATCTTCTTGACCAGTCTCCTATGTGGGACCTTGACAAATGCCTTACTAATGTCCATATAGACAACATCCACTGCCATGTCTTTATCCACTTTCCTGGTAACTTCCTCGAAAAGCTTTAAGATTGATTAGACATGACTTTTTAAGGCATCCGTTAGTCTTGCGAGACCATGGATCTGCGCCTGGAAAGTCTTCACTCTCCAGGGCGCAGGCCTGGGCAAGGTTGTATGGAAGACCAGCAGTTGCCCATGCTGCAAGTCTCCCCTCTCCATGACACCGAGGTTGTCGAAGGGGAGGGTATTAGGATCCATACAGCTTGGCACCAGTGTCGTTGCAGAGCAATGTGTGATTAAGTGCCTTGCTCAAGGACACAACACGTTGCCTCGGCTGGGGCTCGAACTCATGACCTTCAGGTCGCTAGTCCAATGCCTTAACCACTTGGCCACGTGCCCACACTAGACATGACTTACCATGCACAAAACCATGCTGACTATTCCAATCATTCTCTGTCTATCCAAATACTCATATATCCGGTCCCTTAGAATACCTTCCAAGAACTTTCCCACTACTGATGCTAGACTCACCGGCCTTTAATTTCCTGGTATGTGTTTAGAAACTTTCTTAAACATAAGACCAAAAGATTCGGGATTAGAATTAGGTCATTTGGCTGATCGAGTCAGTGGAACAAGATTGGCTATCCTTAAACCTTCTGGTACCTCACCTGCTGTGAAGGATGATTTCAATATCTCTGCTCGGGCCCCTACAATTTCTGTACCAGGCTCCCCCTGGGTCCATGGGAACACCTTGTCAAGCACTGGAGATTTATCCACCTTAATTTGCCAGGAGACAGCAAACATATCCTCCTCTGTAATTTGTATTGGGTCCATAGCCTCGTTGCTGCTTTGCCCCACTTCTATAGACACTGTGTCCATTTCTAAAATAAATACAGATGCAAATAATCCATTTAAGATCTCCCCCAAGTGTTTAGACTCCATGCATAGAGTACCATTCTGCTCTTCCAGAGGACCAGTTTTGTCTCTTGCAATCCTTTTGCTCTTAACATACCTGCAAAATCCTGTCGGATTGTTTTTCACCTTGTACGCTGGGGCAACCTCATGCTTTATTTTAGCCCTCCTGGTTTCTTCCTTAAGTGTTCTCTTGCATTTCTTATACTCCCTAAGCACCTCATTTGTTCCTACTTTCCTATATCTGCTATACACACTTTTTTCTCTTAAAAAGGGTCTCCATATATCTTGAAACCCAAGTTTCCCTGTTATCTTTACCTTTTATTCTGACAGGCAACAGTTTGTGACCTTGTAGACATCTATTCTTCTAAATTATGTGGGCTGCTGAGCGGTCTGCAATGATGATGATGATTATGGCCGGTTCTTCATTTGTGAAGATCAGGAGGGAACTCCATCACTATAGGACTTTTCTTTCTGCCTGCGCTGCGTAGGTTTATAGTGGCGATTGGTGCGCACGGACCGATTCCACTCTTTAGGCCAGGGGACATTCCCCAATGGCACAGTGAGCTGTGGTGACTGCAAGGCTGTAGGTTGAGTATCGGAGTTTTCCTTCTCCGAGAGACTGCCTGGCACGGCCAACAAATCCCATCTACCCAGGTTTGGAATCGGAGTTGTCCTGATGAACTCAGACTGCTTGCCCAGTTATTGCACTGGACACTCAGTCACGCCATGACAGAACAAGCTCGTTAAGAAGAGAGACGCCATGGAAGGTGTTGCTATGGGCACAGCAGCATCGGAGACGCCATATGCAAGTGACCACCTGCACGGCAAGCCAAACAATGGTCCTGTGGCCATCACGACATCTGGAAAGGTGAGGCTATGAAAGATGCTTCGCCTGTCCAGCCCAGAACTCACCTGTCTCCAGTCTATAATATAGCCATTTTAACATGGTCATATCCTTCCTTACTTCTCAGTTCCACCCATAAAGCCTCACTAGATGAGCTCTCCAGTCTGTCCTGACTCAGCACTGCAGTGATCTTTTCCCTGATGAGGAACCCACTCACCCCTCCTCCTTAAGCCCTCCCACTGTTGCATCTAAAGCAATGGAACCCGGAAATATTGACCTGTTATTCCTGCCCCTCCTGTAACTAAGTCTCACTGATGGCTACAATATCATAAATCAGGGTGTTGATTCATGCCCTGAGCTCATCTGTCTTTCCTACTATAATTCTTGCATTGAAATATCCGCAGCTCAGGAGATTTGTTGCACCATGCTTAACCTTTTTATTCCAGACTTTTTCTGAGGTCTTAACATCAACAGTTCCCATAGCCTCTTTACTTGCTGTTCCCATCTCCCGGCATTCTAGTTTAAACACTCCCCCACTCCCCTGTGCAGCACAAGCAAACCTTCCCACTGTGAGAGGTCTGAATACAGACCTGTTAAACAGGTAAATAAGATCATGTCAGTACCTGAGCAATATTGTTGTGTGGGTCTGATAGCAGCATTGATTTCCCACAAAACAAAAGCCTGACAACATGAGCCAATAGGCTTAAGGGAAGGGCAGCCTCTACCCTGTTATTATAAAAGTTCAAAGTTCAATGTACATTTATTATCAAAGTACATATATGTCAGATTGGTTTTCCCGTGGGCGTACTCAGTAAATCCAAGAACCATAACAGGCTCAATGAAAGACTACACACAATGGGGGAGGGAGGGGAGGGTACAAACAACCAATGGGCAAAATACAGAAGAGAAACGATCGTAATAATAAATAAATTAGCAATAAATATCAAGAACATGAGATTAAGAGTTGTGGAACAGTTCAGTGATGGGGGCAAGTGACGTTACCCTCTCTGGTTCAAGAGCCTGCTGGTTGAGGGGTAATAACTGAACCTGGTGGTGTGAGTCCTGAGGCTCTTGTACTGTCTTCCTGATGGAAGTAGAAAGAAGAGAGCATGGCCTGGGAGGTGAGGATCTCTGATGATGGATGTTGCTTTCCTGCAACAGTGTTTGATGTGGATATGCTCAGTGGTGGGGTAGGGTTGAATCCATTACTTCTGTAAGATTTTCTGTTCAAGGGCGTTGGTGTTTCCATACGTTGTGGGCCAAGGGCCTGTACTGTGCTGTACTATTCTATGTTCTATACCAGGCTGTGATGCAGCCAGTCAATACACGCTCCACTACACATCTATAGAAGGCAAATAGAGATAAATTAATTACTCAGATGATGAAGAATGGCCATGTTGACGAAGCCCATGAAATGTCCTAGACGCTGTTGCTAATGTTTGGAACTAAAGTTAGGGATTATTAGTGAAGGTTAGTGATCATTAGGGAATGTGTTAGAATTTGTGATTTCAGTTGGTTTGCCTTAATATCTTCATAACTGTAAAAGTAAATTAAAGAGATCATGACCAATGCCACTGGATATGTAAAAAAGCAAGAGTTTGTAATTCAGGCTGCATCGTAGTAAACCTCTTCTGCAGCCTCTCGAAAGTGTCGACATCCTTCTTGAGATTGTCGTCAGGGATAGTGTGTCAGATGCAGAAAGGGAGGACTTCCTGGAGGGATCATCCATTGAGTCAGTGTGGGTGGAAGTCCAAACAGAAAGGGAACAATCATGCCATGCAGTATTCTGTAGACCCCTCCTCCACTCCCCCCACAATAGCAACAGGGCCAGTGAGGAACAGGTAAGTAGCCAGATTTTGGAGAAGTGCAAAAATAGCAGGCAGGTGATTCCAACTTTCACAATACTGATTGGCACTTCCTCAGTGCAGAAGGTTTAGACGGGGTGGAGCTTGTCAGGTGTCCAGGAAGGATTCCTGGTACAATACATAGTCAGGCTGACCGGAGAAGAGGCCATACTGGATCTGAGACTGGGCAATGAACCTGATCAGATGACAAACCTCTCAATGGGGGAGCATTTCAGAGACAGTGAAAAAAATCCCCCAACCTTTACCATAACCTCGGAGAGGGATTGGAGCAGATGGTATGGGAAAGTATTTAATTGGGCGAGGATGAATTATGATGCGATTAGGCAGGAACTTGGGAAGAGGATGCTTGTTTAAAGCGAGAGCTTTGCAAGTGTTCAGGTTCATTCCGGTGGCCCAGTCAGCGGCTGGAGCGGGCCACACCAACAAGAACTTAAGAAATAAGAGCAGGAGTAGGCCATTCGACCCGTCAAGCCTGCCCCACCATTCAATAAGATCATGGCTGATCTGTTGGTAAACTCAGCTCCATCTACCTGCCTTTTCCCCATAACCCTTAATTCCCTTACTATGTAAAAACCTATCTAACTGTTTCTTAAATATATTTAGTGAGGAAACCTCAACTGCTTCCCCGGACAGAGAATTCCACAGATTCACCACTCTCTGGGAAAAACAGTTTCTCCTCATCTCCGTCCTAAATCTTCTCCCCTGAATCTTGAGGCAATGTCCCCTAGTTCTAGTCTCACCTACCAATGGAAACAACTTTCCTACTTCTATCTTTTCTATCCCTTTCAAAATATAGTATGCTTCTATAAGATCCCCTCTAATTCTTCTGAACTCCAGAGAGTATAGTCCCAGGCGACTCAATCTCTCCTCATAGGTTAACCCCTTCATCCCTGAAATTAACCTGGTGAACCTCCTCTGAACTGCCTCCAAAGCCAATATGTCCTTCCTCAGGTATGGAGACCAGAACTGCACGCAGTACTCCAGGTGCGGCCTCACCAGTGCCCTGTACAGTTGCAGCATGACCTCCCTGCTCTTGAATTCAATCCTTCTCAGCCATGATCTCAGAATGGTGGTGCAGGCTCGAAGGGCCAAATGGTCTACTTCTGCACCTATTGTCTATTGTTTATTGTCTATTCTAGAAATGAAGGCAAACATTCTGTTTGCCTTCTTAAGAACCTGTCGTACCTGCCAACCAACTTTTTGCGATTCATGAACAAGCACTCCGGAGTCCTTCTGCACAACAACATGCTGCAATCTTTCACCATTTAAATAATAATCTGCTCTTCTATTATTCCTTCCAAAATGGATGATCTTGCATTTACCAACATTGTATTCCATCTGCCAGACTTTGGCCCACTCACTTAACCTATCTATATCCCTCTGCATACTCTCCACATCCTCTGTACAATTTGCTTTTCCACTCAGTTTAGTGTCATCAGCAAATTTTGCTACGCTACACTCAGTCCCCTCTTCCAAATCATCAATGTAAATAGAAACATAGAAAACCTACAGTACAATACAAGCCCTTTGGCCCACAATACTGTGCCAAAAATGTCCCTACCTTAGAAATCTACCACTTCTCAGCTTTTCCCAGTTTTGCAACCTCTCAATATCCTGCTGTAACCTCTGACAGCCACAACACTATCCACAACACTTCTAACCTTTGTGTCATCAGCAAACTTACTAACCCATCCCTCCACTTCATCCAGGTCATTTATAAAAATCACGAAGAGTAAGGGTCCCAGAACAGATCCCTGAGGCACACCACTGATCACCAACCTCCATGCAGAATATGACCCGTCTACAACCACTCTTTGCCTTCTGTGGGCAAGCCAGTTCTGGATCCACGAAGCAGGGTCCCCTTGGATCCCATGACTCCTTACTTTCTCAATAAGCCTTGTATGGGGTACCTTATCAAATGCCTTGCTGAAATCCATATACACTACATCTACTACTCTTCCTTCATCAATGTGTTTAGTCACATTCTCAAAAAATTCAATCAGGCTCGTAAGGCATGACCTGCCCTTGACAAAACCATGCTGACTATTCCTAATCATATTATACCTCTCCAAATGTACATAAATCCTGTCTCTCAAGATCTTCTCCATCAACTTACCAACCAATGAGGTAAGACTCACTGGTCTATAATTCCCTGGGCTATCTCTACTCCCTTTCTAGAATAAAGGAACAGCATCCACAACCCTCCAATCACCCGGAACCTCTCCCATCCCCATTGATGATGCAAAGATCATTGCCAGAGACTCAGCAATCTCCTCCCTCGCCTCCCACAGTAGCCTGGGGTACATCTCATCCAGTCCCAGTAACTTATCCAACTTGATGCTTTCCAAAAGCTCCAGCACATCCTCTTTCTTAATATCTACATGCTCAAGCTTTTCAGTCTGCTGTAAGTCATCACTACAATCACTAAGATCCTTTTCCACAGTGAATACCGAAGTAAAGTATTCATTAAGTACCTCTGCTATTTCCTCCAGTTCCATACACACCTTCCCACTGTCACACTTGATAGGTCCTATTCTTTCACGTCTTATCCTTTTGCTCTTCACATACTTGTAGAATGCCTTGGGGTTTTCCTTAATTCTGCCCACCAAGCCCTTCCCAAGGCCCCTTTTGGCTCTCAGAATTTCCTTCTTAAGCTCCTTCCTAGTAGCCTTATAATCTTCTGGATCTCTAACATGACCTAGCTCTCTGAACCTTTCGTAAGCTTTTCTTTTCTTCTTGACTAGATTTATTACAGCCTTTGTACACCACGGTTCCCATACCCATCCATAACTTCCCTGTCTCATTGGAACATACCTATACAGAACTTGGCACAAATATCCCCTGAATATTTGCCACATTTCTTCCGTACTTTTCCCTGAGGACATCTGTTTCCAATATAAGCCTCCAATTTCCTGCCTGATAGCCTCACAATTCCCCTTACTCCAATTAAACACTTTTCTAACTTGTCTGTTGCTATCTCTCTCCAATGCCATTGTAAAGGAGATAGAATTATGATCACTATCTCCAAAATGCTCTCCCACTGAGAGATCTGACACCTGACCAGGTTCATTTCCCAATACCAAATCAAGTACAGTCTTTCCTCTTGTGGGCTTATCTACATATTGTGTCAAGAAACCTTCCTGAACACACCTAACAAACTCCACCCCATCTAAAGACTCCTTCTGTAGCTCAGAAGGGTAGGGCAAGGAAGAGGAGGGCAGTTGTGATAGGGGACTCGATAGTAAGGGGGTCAGATAGGCGATTCTGTGGACGCAGTCCAGAGACCCGGATGGTAATTTGCCTCCCTGGTGCCAGGGTCCGGGATATTTCTGATCGTGTCCAAGATATCCTGAAGTGGGAGGGTGAGGAGCCAGAGGTCGTGGTACATATAGGTACCAATGACATAGGTAGGAAAAGGGATGAGGTCCTGAAAGGAGAATATAGGGAGCTAGGAAGGGAGTTGAGAAAAAGGACCGCAAAGGTAGTAATCTCGGGATTACTGCCTGTGCCACGCGACAGTGCGAGAAGGAATGCGATGAGGTGGAGGATAAATGCGTGGCTGAGGGATTGGAGCAGGGGGCAGGGATTCAAGTTTTTGGATCATTGGGACCTCTTTTGGCGCAGGCGTGACCTGTACAAAAAGGATGGGTTACACTTGAATCCTAGGGGGACCAATATCCTGGCAGGGAGATTAGCGAGGGCTACTGAGGTGACTTTAAACTAGAATGGTTGGGGGGTGGGAATCAAATTAAAGAGGCTAGGTGTGAGGAGGTTAGTTCACAATAGGGGGATGGGAACCAGTGCAGAGAGACAGAGGGGTGTAAGGTGAGGGTAGAAGCAAAAAGTACTAAGGAGAAAAGTAAAAGTGGCAGGCCGACAAATCCAGGGCAAGCATTAAAAAGGGCCACTTTTCAACATAATTGTATAAGGGCTAAGAGAGTTGTAAAAGAGCGCCTGAAGGCTTTGTGTGTCAATGCAAGGAGCATTCGTAATAAGGTGGATGAATTGAAAGTGCAGATTGTTATTATTGATTATGATATAGTTGGGATCACAGAGACATGGCTCCAGGGTGACCAGGGATGGGAGCTCAACGTTCAGGGATATTCAATATTCAGGAGGGATAGACATGAAGGAAGGGGAGGTGGGGTGGCGTTGCTGGTTAAAGAAGAGATTAACGCAATAGAAAGGAAGGACATAAGCCGGGAAGATGTGGAATCGATATGGGTAGAGCTGCGTAACACTAAGGGGCAGAAGACGCTGGTGAGAGTTGTGTACAGGCCACCTAACAGTAGTAGTGAGGTCGGAGATGGTATTAAACAGGAAATTAGAAATGTGTGCAATAAAGGAACAGCAGTTATAATGGGTGACTTCAATCTACATGTAGATTGGGTGAACCAAATTGGTAAAGGTGCTGAGGAAGAGGATTTCTTGGAATGTATGCGGGATGGTTTTTTGAACCAACATGTCGAGGAACCGACTAGAGAGCAGGCTATTCTGGACTGGGTTTTGAGCAATGAGGAAGGGTTAATTAGCAATCTTGTTGTGAGAGGCCCCTTGGGTAAGAGTGACCATAATATGGTGGAATTCTTCATTAAGATGGAGAGTGACATAGTTAATCCAGAAACAAAGGTTCTGAACTTAAAGAGAGGTAACTTTGAAGGTATGAGACGTGAATTAGCTAAGATAGACTGGCAAATGACACTTAAAGGATTGACGGTGGATATGCAATGGCAAGCATTTAAAGGTTGCATGGATGAACTACAACAATTGTTCATCCCAGTTTGGCAAAAGAATAAATCAAGGAAGGTAGTGCACCCGTGGCTGACAAGAGAAATTAGGGATAGTATCAATTCCAAAGAAGAAGCATACAAATTAGCCAGAGAAAGTGGCTCACCTGAGGACTGGGAGAAGTTCAGAGTTCAGCAGAGGAGGACAAAGGGCTTAATTAGGAAGGGGAAAAAAGATTATGAGAGAAAACTGGCAGGGAACATAAAAACTGACTGTAAAAGCTTTTATAGATATGTAAAAAGGAAAAGACTGGTAAAGACAAATGTAGGTCCCCTACAGACAGAAACAGGTGAATTGATTATGGGGAGCAAGGACATGGCAGACCAATTGAATAATTACTTTGGTTCTGTCTTCACTAAGGAGGACATAAATAATCTTCCAGAAATAGTAGGGGACAGAGGGTCCAGTGAGATGGAGGAACTGAGCGAAATACATGTTAGTAGGGAAGTGGTGTTAGGTAAATTGAAGGGATTGAAGGCAGATAAATCTCCAGGGCCAGATGGTCTGCATCCTAGAGTGCTTAAGGAAGTAGCCCAAGAAATAGTGGATGCATTAGTGATAATTTTTCAAAACTTGTTGGATTCTGGACTAGTTCCTGAGGATTGGAGGGTGGCTAATGTAACTCCACTTTTTAAAAAAGGAGGGAGAGAGAAACCGGGGAATTATAGACCGGTTAGCCTAACGTTGGTGGTGGGGAAACTGCTGGAGTCAGTTATCAAAGATGTGATAACAGCACATTTGGAAAGCGGTGAAATCATCGGACAAAGTCAGCATGGATTTGTGAAAGGAAAATCATGTCTGACGAATCTCATAGAATTTTTTGAGAATGTAACTAGTAGAATGGATAGGGGAGAACCAGTGGATGTGGTATATTTGGATTTTCAAAAGGCTTTTGACAAGGTCCCACACAGGAGATCAGTGTGCAAACTTAAAGCACACGGTATTGGGGGTAAGGTATTAATGTGGATGGAGAATTGGTTAGCAGACAGGAAGCACAGAGTGGGAATAAGCGGGACCTTTTCAGAATGGCAGGTGGTGACTAGTGGGGTACTGCAAGGCTCAGTGCTGGGACCCCAGTTGTTTATAATATATATTAATGACTTAGATGAGGGAATTAAATGCAGCATCTCCAAGTTTGCGGATGACACGAAGCTGGGCGGCAGTGTTAGCTGTGAGGAGGATGCTAAGAGGATGCAGGGTGACTTGGATAGGTTGGGTGAGTGGGCAAATTCATGGCAGATGCAATTTAATGTGGATAAATGTGAAGTTATCCACTTTGGTGGCAAAAATAGGAAAACAGATTATTATCTGAATGGTGGCGGATTAGGAAAAGGGGAGGTGCAACGAGACCTGGCTGTCATTATACACCAGTCATTGAAAGTGGGCATGCAGGTACAGCAGGCGGTGAAAAAGGCGAATGGTATGCTGGCATTTATAGCGAGAGGATTCGAGTACAGGAGCAGGGAGGTACTACTCCAGTTGTACAAGGCCTTGGTGAGACCACACCTGGAGTATTGTGTGCAGTTTTGGTCCCCTAATCTGAGGAAAGACATCCTTGCCATAGAGGGAGTACAAAGAAGGTTCATCAGATTGATTCCTGGGATGGCAGGACTTTCATATGAAGAAAGACTGGATGAACTGGGCTTGTACTCGTTGGAATTTAGAAGATTGAGGGGGGATCTGATTGAAACATATAAAATCCTAAAGGAATTGGACAGGCTAGATGGAGGAAGATTGTTCCCGATGTTGGGGAAGTCCAGAACGAGGGGCCACAGTTTAAGGATAAAGGGGAAGCCTTTTAGGACCGAGATTAGGAAAAACTTCTTCACACAGAGAGTGGTGAATCTGTGGAATTCTCTGCCACAGGAAACAGTTGAGGCCAGTTCATTGGCTATATTTAAGAGGGAGTTAGATATGGCCCTTGTGGCTACGGGGGTCAGGGGGTATGGAGGGAAGGCTGGGGCGGGGTTCTGAGTTGGATGATCAGCCATGATCATAATAAATGGCGGTGCAGGCTCGAAGGGCCGAATGGCCTACTCCTGCACCTATTTTCTATGTTTCTATGTTTCTAAACCCCTTGCTCTAGGGAGATGCCAATCAATATTTGGGAAATTAAAATCTCCCACCATGACAACTCTGTTATTATTACACCTTTCCAGGATCTGTTTCCCTATCTGCTCCTTGATAGCCCTGTTACTATCGGGCGGCCTATAAAAAACACCCAGTAGAGTTATTGACTCTTTCCTGTTCCTAATCTCCACCCACAGAGACTCTGTAGACAATCCCTCCATGACGTAATCGTTTTCTGCAGCCGTGACACTATCTCTGATCAAAAGTGCCACGCCCCCACCTCATTTGCCTCCCTTCCTTCTCTTTCTGAAACATCTAAAGCCTGACACTTGATCTAACCATTCCTGTCCCTGAGCCATCCAAGTCTCTGTAATGACCACCACATCATATCTCCAAGTACTGGTGCACGCTCTAAGCTCATCCGCTTTGTTTACAACACTCCTTGCATTAAAGTAGACACATCTCAAGTCTTTGGTCTGAGCACGTCCTTTCTCTATCACCTGCCTATCATCCCTCTCGCACTGTCTCCAAGCTTTCTCTATTTCTGAGCAAACCGCCTCTTCCCCAGTCTCTTCAGTTCAGTTCCCACCCCCCAACAATTCAAGTTTAAACTCTCGCCAGTAGCCTTAGCAAACCTCCCCCCCTTCCCAGGATATTGGTCCCCCTGGGATTCAAGTGCAACCCGTCCTTTTTGTACAGGTTACACCTACCCGAAAAGAGGTCCTTATGATCTAGAAATCTGAATCCCTGCCCCCTGCTCCAATCCCTCAGCCACACACTTATCTTCCACCTCATTCTATTCCTAATCTCACTGTCATGTGGCACAGGCAGTAATCCTGAGATTACTACCTTTGTGGCCCTGCTTCTCAACTTCCTTCCTAACTGTCTGTAGTCTTTTTTCAGGCCCTCTTCCCTTTTCCTACCTATGCCATTGGTACCAATGTGTACCATGACCTCTGACTGTTCTCCCTCCCACTGCAGGATATCTTGGACACAATCTGAAACACTTGGACCCTGGCACCTGGGAGGCAAACTACCATTCGTGTTTCTTTCCTGAGTCCACAGAATCGCCTGTCTGACTCATAACTATAGAGTCCCCTATCATTACTGCCTTCGTCTTCCTTTCCCTACCCTTCTGAGCCACAGGGCCAGACTCTGTGCCAGAGGCGTGACCACTGTTGTTTCCCCCAGGTAGGCTGCCCCCCCGCCAAAAGTACTCAAGCAGGAGTACTTTTTGTTAAGGGGTACAGCCACAGGCGTGCTGTCTAGTATTTGCCTCTTGCCCTTCCCTCTCCTGACTGTTACCCACTTCTCTGCCTCCTGTGGTCCCGGAGTGACTACCTGCCCATAGCTCCTCTCTATCATCTCCTCGCTCTCCCTGACCAGACGAAGGTCATCGAGCTGCATCTCCGGTTCCCTAACGCGGTCCCTGAGGAGCTGCAGCTCGACACACCGGGTGCAGATATGGCCGTCTGGGAGGCTGGGAGTCTCCTGGACATCCCACATCTGACACCGAGCACAGAAAACCGGCCTCACACACATACTTCCTCCTTTCCGTAATTAACACAGGTAAACCTACCTCATCTTGCCTTGTTACCGCCTAAGCCTGTTGAGCCAAAGCCCTACCACTCTACTGCCTCTCACTCCGCTGCCTACTCTGACGCGCTACTGCGGGCCCAGCACCGACCCCTGCGGCACCCCACTCACCATTGACTGCCAACTGGAGAAACACCCATTTACACCAACTTTCTGCCTTCTATTGGTTAATCAATCAATTATCCATGCCAATACACTTCCTCCAACTCCAAGCATCTGTATTTTATTTGTAAGTCTCTAGTGCGGTACCTTATCAAACGCCTTCTGGAAATCCATATATACGACATCCACCCGTTCCCCTCTATCCACGGCACTCATTATATCCTCAAAGAACTCCAATAAGTTTGTCAAACAGGACCTGCCCTTTCTGAATCCGTGCTACATCTGTCTAATGGAACCACTCCTTTCTATATGTTTCCTTATTTCTTCCTTAATGACAACTTCAAGCATTTTCCTGACTACAGAAGTTAAGCTAACTGGCCTATAGTTGCAAACACGAGGAATTCTGCAGATGCTGGAAATTCAAGCAACACACATCAAAGTTGCTGGTGAACGCAGCAGGCCAGGCAGCATCTCTAGGAAGAGGTACAGTCGACGTTTCTGGCCGAGACCCTTCGTCCTGAGATGCTGCCTGGCCTGCTGCGTTCACCAGCAACTTTGATGTGTGTGGCCTATAGTTGCCCGTCTTTTGCCTACATGCTTTTTAAAAAAGTGGCGTGACATTTGCTGTCTTCCAATCCGCCGGGACCTGCCCAGAGTCTAAAGAGTTTTGATAAACGATTACCAACACACTACTATAACCTCCAGCAATTCCCTCAACACCCTGGGATGCATCCCATCAGGTCCAGGGGACTTATCTACCTTCAAGCCCTCTAGTTTGCTCATCATTATCTCTTTAGTGACAGTGATTTTATCGAGGTCCACACCTCCCATTTCGTCCATAACATTCCTTGGCATATTAGACGTGTCCTCTACCATGAAGACCGAAACAAAATAGTTGTTCAACGCCTCGGACATTTCCTTATCACCCAATTATCAATTTCCCCTTCTTGTCTTCCAAGGGACCTAGGTTGAATTTAGCCACCCTCTTCCACTTTATATATTTATAAAAACTTCTGTTATCTGTTTTTACATTTTGTGCTAATTTACTTTCATACTCTATCTTCCCTTTCCTTATTTCTTGTTTAGTTGTTCTCTGTTGTTTTTTAAAGTTTCCCAATCCTCCAGTCTCCAACTACTCTTTGCGACTTTGTACACATGAGCTTTTAATTTGATACTATCCTTTATTTCCTTAGTTATCCAAGGCTGGTTCTCCCCACACTTACTGTCCTTACTTTTGACTGGAATGTACTTTTGTTGAGCACTGTGAAAAATCTCTTCGAAAGTATTCCACTGTTCCTCAACTGTCCTACCAAATACCCTGTGCTCCCAATCCACATTAGCCAACTCCTCCCTCATCCTGTTGTAGTCTCTGTTACGTAACTGCCAACAATATGAATATCAATCGAGACAGGTTATATAGAAACAACCAAACATTTATTAAACACGGATAAACAATAAAAAAATGAAAACCTTAACTGGAAGTTAACCGCTATGCAGACATTCAACAAATCGTCACTCGGTACTGGTTCTTAAAGCGATAAATGCGAAAACGGTTCTTAAAGCGGTAAAGTCAAATACAGTTCTTAAAATGGTAAATCTGAAAGTCCAACAGATTTATACATTCAATTGGGAGAGATTTCTCTGGAGAAGGATTTCTTCATAGACGCGACTTTCCTGCTGGTTCTGTCCAAAGGTTCACGATGAAGGAAATAAACGGCTTCTGTTCACGATGAAGGAAATAAACGGCTTAAAACAACTGACCTTTCTTCTGGCGAGCATATCCTGCATGAACTACCTTTTTCTTTTGGCAGGAGTTATCTTCGATGCAGGTCACTACTTCTTCAACGAAGACTCAATAAGGTCGATCCTTTGTTAAACTGCCGAACAATACCAACTTCTCTTAATCCTTCATATCCTGTACTTTGATAAAGTCTTCACTCTCCAATACCACTGAAAAGGTACGTCAACAAACCTGGCAGAAATTGCCAGTCCAGCACTATTGTACCTTACAATAGAACGTAAAACTCCGTTGTAAAAATGAAACTGCGTCATAAAACAAATACGCAATGAAACTTTTTTACCCGTGGTGGATATGTTATCAGGGGGTATGGAGGGAAGGCTGGTGCAGGGTTCTGAGTTGGATGATCAGCCATGATCATAATAAATGGCGGTGCAGGCTCGAAGGGCCAAATGGTCTACCCCTGCACCTATTTTCTATGTTTCTATATTTCTATGTAATCACGTGACCTCACATCAGCGGAAAATTACATCAGGTGACCTCCAAAAGGCCATTACATCATTCTCACAAGAAAGTCACCAGATCTCCTTGAGGTATATAACACCTCCCTTGTTCAAGCATAATACACTAGTTTCAGATCTAACTATTTCATCCTCCATCTGTGTGCGAAATTCAATCATACTCTGATCACTCTTTCTAAGAGGATCCCTGACTACAAGATCGTTAATATTACCTGTCTCATTGCACAGGACTAGATCTAAGATAGTACTTTCCCTTGTAGGTTCACTAACATGCTGCTCAAGAAAGCCATCATGGATGCGTTCTATGAAATCCTCCTCAAGATTTCCTTAACAAACCTGATTCACCCAATCTATGTGGAAGTTAAAATCCCCCATGACAACTGCCGTTCCGTTCTTACAAGCCTCAGTTATTTCTTGGTTAATTGCCTCTGCCACTGCAAAATTTTTATTAGGTGGCCTATAGACAACTGCCACCAGTGATTTTTTTCCCTTTACTATTCTTAATCTTTACCCAGATGGACTCAACATTTTTGCTCCGTAGGTTTTATATTGTCTCTCATCTCATCCCTAATCAAGAGCGTCACCCCACCTTCTTTGCCCTCCTGCCTATCTTTCTGTATTACCCGATACCCTTGGATATTTAATTCCCAGTCAGCTCCATCTTTCAGCCAGGTTTCTGCAATGGCTACTAAATCATATGTCTCGGTACTGATCTGTGCCAGAAGTTCACTAACCTTGTTTCTAATACTATGGACATTTAGATAAAGTGCCCTTATGCTCATTGTCCTTTTCGAATCCAGTGACCTATGCGATTTTTGCTTTTTACTTTTATGCACTCTACTCTTACTTTTTTCTTCACTAACTCTAGCTTTGGTCTCTGCATCACTTCCCTCTTCTTTTCTGTGTGGGTTCCCATCCCCCTGCCATATTAGTTCAAAACAGCACTAGCAAACAATCTCCTTAGGACATTGATCCCAGCCCTGCCCAGATGTAGACCGTCTGGACGGTACTTGTCCCACCTCCCCCAGAAGTGGTTCCAATGCCCCAAGAATCTGAAACCCTCCCTCCTGCACCACCGCTCAAGCAACATATTCATTCTAGCTGTCCTGCTATTCCAACTCTGGCTAGCACGTGGCACCGGTAATAATCCTGAGATGATTACCTTTGAGGTCCTACTCTTTAATTTATCTCCTAGCTCCTTAAATTCAACTTGTAGGACCTCATCCAGCTTTCTTCCTATATTGTTAGGATCTACATGCACCACGACAGCTGACTGCTCACCCTCCCCTTTCAGAATGCCCTGCAGCCTCTCCAAGACATGTCTGACCCTTGCACCCGGGAGGCAACACACCATACGGGAGTCCCGTTTGTGGCCACAGAAGCTCCTCTCTATCCCCCTTACCATGGAATCCCCTACCACAATAGCTCCACCACTTTTTCTCTTGCACTCACGTGTCGCAGAGCCACCCACGGTGCCATGATCCTGGCTACTACTGCCCTCACCTGATGAGCCATCTCCCCCAACAGACTCCAAAGCGGTATATCTGCTTTTGAGGGAGATGACCGCAGGAGACTCCTGTACTACCTTCCTGCTACTACTCTTCCCGTTGGTCACCCATTCCCTATCTTTCCTTAGATCCTTAAACTGCTAAAACAAGGTTTTGCACAGGTCGGCAATGCTTGTTTAAAAGTACAGAAGGGACGAGTGGGCCAGCCATCGTCTGGGGTAGGCCAGTGGTGAGAGTAGGAGAGTCAGGCTTTGGCTCAAAGGAGGATTCGGCTTGAATGGGGCATTGGCTCTGGGTAGGTTTCCGTTAAGGTTCTTTTTTTTTCTCTTTCTGACTGTAGCTAGTGTCGTAAATAGCTGATGTGTGTTCTTCACGCTGGATGTTGGAGTCCTGCGAGACCCAGACTGCAGCTCTGTGAAGACTGTGTTAGGGATCTGGAGCAGGAACTGGATGACCTTTGGCTTGTATGGGAGAGTGAGGAGATAATTGATCAGAGTTACAGGGAACTAGTCACCCCGAAGCTGCAGGAGACGAGTAGCTGGGTGACTGTCAGGAGAAATGGAAATGTGAATAGGCGGTTAGCGCAGAGCACCCCTGTGGCCATTCCCCTCAAAAATAAGTATACTGTTTGGGATACAGTTGTGGGGGGGGAGTAATGACCTCCCAGGGGATTGTCATGGTTCCCGGCCTACTGGCACTGAGCATAGGACTGTAGTGCCGAAGGGAAAGAGGGAGAAGAGGGGAGTGGTAGTGATAGGGCACTCAATAGTGAGGGGAACAGACAGGAGATTCTGTGAACGTGAACAGGACACCTGAATGGTATGTTGCCTCCCTGATGCCAGGGTCGGGGATGTCTCGGATCACTCCCACAGGGAGAGAGAGCAGACAGATGTCTTGGTACATATCAGTACCAATGACATCAGAAGAAAAAGCAAAGTGGTTGTGAAAAGAGGATTTAGAGACCTAGGTAGAAAGCTGAGAAGCAGGATCTCCTGGGTAGTAATTTCTGGATTGCTGCCTATAACACGTGCCAGTGAGGGCAGAAACAGGATGATTTGGTAGATAAATGTGTGACTGAAAAGCTGGTGCAGGGGGCAGGGCTTCAGGTTCCTGGATCATTGGGATCTCTTCGGGGGGAGGTATGACCTGTTCAAAAGTGACTGGTTCAACCTGAACCCAAGGGGGACCAATATTCTCATGGGCAGGTTTGTTAGAGCTGTTGGGGAGGGTTTAAACTAACTTGGCAGTGGGGTGGGAACTGGAGTAAAGGGACTCAGGATAGGATGGATAGTAAAAAAGTAAAGATAGCATGCAGACAGACTGTCAGGTAGGGCAGGCAGGTGATGGAACATAGTTGTAGCTAACAGGCTGAGTATCAAACCATTAGGATGCAGAATCAGAAAGGATAGCAAATATGGTACTCAAGGTGTTGTACCTAAATGTGTGTAAAAGTGTTGTAAAAGCTTTTTCAAGTATGTAAAAAATAAAAGAAAGATGAGAATGGATATAGGCCTGCTAGAAAATGAGGCTGGAGAAATAATAACAGGGGACAAGGAGATGGCAGATGAGCTAAATAAGTATTCTGCATCAGCCTTCACTGTGGAAGACTCTAGTGGTGTGAGGGTGTGAGGGAAGAGAAGGTGCTCAGAAAGCTGAAAGATCCAAGTCACCCGGACTAGATGAACTGCACCCTAGGGTTCTGAAAGAGGTAGCAGTTGAGATTGTGGAGGCATTATTAATGATTTTTCAAAAATCATTGGACTCTGGCATGGTGCCAGAGGATAGGAAAATTGCAAATGTCACTCCACTCTTTAAGGAAGGAGGAAGGCAGCAGAAAGGAAATTATAGACCAGTTAGCCTGACATCAGTGGTTGGGAAGATGTTGGAGTCAATTGTTATGGATGAGGTTATGGAATGCTTGGTGACATAGGACAAGATAGGACAAAGTCAGCATAGTTTCCTTCAGGGAAAATCCTGCCTGATGAACCTGTTGAGTTCCTCATCTAAGAAAAAATGGGCTGGTATTGGACAGGGTTCAGAGGAGGTTCACAAGGATGATTCTGGGAATGAAAGGGTTATCATACGAGGAACATTTGATGGCTCTGGGTCTGTACTCACTGGAATTTAGAAGAATAAAAGGGCTTTTATAGATATGTGAAAAGAAAAAAGATTGGTTAAGACAAATGTAGGTCCCCTACAGTCAGAAAAAGGTTATTGATTATGGGGAACAAGGACATGGCAGACCAATTAAATAACTACTTTGGTGCTATCTTCACTAAGGAGGACATAAATAATCTTCCGGAAATAGTAGGGGACAGAGGGTCCAGTGAGATGGAGGAACTGAGGGAAATACATGTTAGTAGGGAAGTGGTGTTAGGTAAATTGAAGGGATTAAAGGCAGATAAATCCCCAGGGCCAGATGGTCTGCATTCCAGAGTGCTTAAGGAAGTAGCCCAAGAAATAGTGGATGCATTAGTGATAATTTTTCAAAACTCTTTAGATTCTGGACTAGTTCCTGAGGATTGGAGGGTGGCTAATGTAACCCCACTTTTTAAAAAAGGAGGGAGAGAGAAACCAGGGAATTATAGACCGGTTAGCCTAACGTCAGTGGTGGGGAAACTGCTGGAGTCAGTTATCAAAGATGTGATAACAGCACACTTGGAAAGCGGTGAAATCATCGGACAAAGTCAGCATGGATTTGTGAAAGGAAAATCATGTCTGACGAATCTCAGAACTTTTTGAGGATGTAACTAGTAGAGTGGATAGGGGAGAACCAGTGGATGTGGTATATTTGGATTTTCAAAAGGCCTTTGACAAGGTCCCACACAGGAGATTAGTATGCAAACTTAAAGCACACGGTATTGTGGGTATGGTATTGATGTGGATAGAGAATTGGTTGGCAGACAGGAAGCAAAGAGTGGGAATAAACGGGACCTTTTCAGAATGGCAGGCAGTGACTAGTGGGGTTCCACAAGGCTCAGTGCTGGGACCCCAATTGTTTACAATATACAAAGTATATTAATGACTTAGACGAGGGAATTAAATGCAGCATCTCCAAGTTTGCGGATGACACGAAGCTGGGCGGCAGTGTTAGCTGTGAGGAAGATGTTAAGAGGATGCAGGGTGACTTGGATAGGTTAGGTGAGTGGGCAAATTCATGGCAGATGCAATTTAATGTGGATAAATGTGAAGTTATCCACTTTGGTGGCAAGAACAGGAAAACAGATTATTATCTGAATGGTGGCGGATTAGGAAAAGGGGAGGTGCAACGAGACCTGGGTGTCATTATACACCAGTCATTGAAAGTGGGCATGCAGGTACAGCAGGCGGTGAAAAAGGCGAATGGCATGCTGGCATTCATAGCAAGAGGATTTGAGTACAGGAGCAGGGAGGTACCACTGCAGTTGTACAAGGCCTTGGTGAGACCACACCTGGAGTATTGTGTGCAGTTTTGGTCCCCTAATCTGAGGAAAGACAGTCTTGCCATAGAGGGAGTACAAAGAAGGTTCACCAGATTGATTCCTGGGATGGCAGGACTTTCATATGATGAAAGACTGGATCGACTAGGCTTATACTCGCTGGAATTTAGAAGATTGAGGGGGGATCTTATTGAAACGTATAAAATTCTAAAGGGATTGGACAGGCTAGATGCAGGAAGATTGTTCCTGATGTTGGGGAAGTCCAGAACGAGGGGTCACAGTTTGAGGATAAAGGGGAAGCTTTTTAGGACCAAGATGAGGAAAAACTTCTTCACACAGAGAGTGGTGAATCTGTGGAATTTTCTGCCACAGGAAACAGTTGAGGCCAGTTCATTGGCTATATTTAAGAGGAGGTTAGATATGGCCCTTGTGGCTAAAGGGATCAGGGGGTATGGAGGGAAGGCAGGTACAGGGTTTTGAGTTGGATGATCAGCCATGATCATACTGAATGGCGCTGCAGGCTCAAAGGGCTGAATGGCCTACTCCTGCATCTATTTTTTATGTTTCTATGTATCTCATTGAAACCTTTTGAATGTTGAAAGGCCTAGACAGAGTAGATGTGGAGAGGATGTTTCCGATAGAGGGGGAGTCTAGGACAAGCGGGCACAGCCTCAGGATAGAGGGGTGCCCTTTCAAAACAAAGATGTGACGAAATTTCTTTAGCTAGAGAGTGGTGAATTTGTGGAATTTGTTACCAGAGGTGGCTGTGGAGGCCATGTCATTGGGTATATTTAAGGCAGAGCTTGATATGTTTTGATTTGACACAGCATCAAAGGTTACAAGGAGGAGGCTGAAGAAGGGGGGCCAAGGAGGGAAAAGTAAGGATCAGCCATGATGGAATGGCAGAGCAGACCCGATGGGCCAAACAGCCTCATTCTACCCCTATGTCTTATGGTCTAACTTGGGAGCAGATGTTCTCAGGAAAACACACAGCAGAAATGTGGAGGTTGTTTATGGAGCACTTGCTGGGCTTTCTGGATAGATTTGTCCATTTGAGGCAGGGAAAGGATGGAAGACTAAAGGAACCATGTTGACAAGAGAGGTGGAGCATTTAAGCATACGTAAGGTTCAGGAAGCAAGGATTAGACAGAGTTACAAAGAGTTAGAATGTAACCAGGAAGGAGCTTAAGAATGAACTGAGGAGAGCTAGAAGGGGATATGAAAAGGCCTTATTGAGTGATGATGGCTGGTTCTTCACTTGTGAAGATCAGGAGTGAAGAAGAATCCTCAGGATTGACGTCACGATCATTGGTGACCGTAGAGGTGCCCCTTCTCCATTGCTGTAGGACTTTTTCTTCCCGCCAGCCCTGCATAGATTTATAGTGAGGTTCAGTGAGCGCAGACTGGTTCCACTCTTTCAGCCAGGGAACGTTCCACAATGGCATAGCAAGCTGCAATGACAGCAGCAACCACAAGGCTGTAGGTTGAATATCGGAGTTTTCCTTCTCCTAGACAGACTGCCTGGCAAGGCTAACAAATCCAATCTACCCGGGTTTGGAATCGGAGTTGTCCTTCTCCCAGACAGACTGCCTGGCAAGGCTGATAAATCCCATCTACCCGGGTTTGGAATCGGAGTTGCCCTTCTCCTAGGCTAGTTGTCAATCAAGGCTGAGAGAGAGTGAGCAGTTTCAAGTTCCTGGGTGTCAAGATCTCTGAGGGTCTATCCTGGTCCCAATATATCGATGTAGTTATAAAGAAGGCAAGACAGTGGCTCTAATTCATTAGGAGTTTGAAGAGATTTGGCATGTCAACAATTACACTCAAAAACTTCTATAGTTGTACCATGGAGAGCATTCTGACAGGCTGCATCACTGTCTGGTGTGGAGGGGCTACTGCACAGGACCGAAAGAAGCTGCAGAGGGTCATAAATTTACTCAGCTCCATCTTGTGTACTAGCCTACAAAGTACCAGGTCACCTTCAAGGAGCGGTGTCTCAGAAAGGCAGCGTCCATTATTAAGGACCTCCAGCACCCAGGGCATGCCCTTTTCTCACTGTTACCATCAGGAAAGAGGTACCGAAGCCTGAAAGCACACACTCAGCGATTCAGGAGCAGCTTCTTCCCCTCTGCCATCTGATTCCAAAATAGACATTGAACCCTTGAACAGCACCTCACTTTTTAAATATTTATTATTTCTGTTTTTGCACAATTTTTAATCTATTCAATATAGGTATACCTATATTTATTTATTTTCTTACTTATTATTATTTTTTTTCTCTTCTACATTATGTATGCATTGAACTGCTGCTGCTAAGTTAACAAATTCCACAACACATGCTGATGATAACAAACCTAATTCTGGTTTTGAGGAGCCTAGCCTGCCTGCCCAGTATAGTACTGGATGCTTGGTTGTGCCATCACATCGCGCCTTGGCAAATAGGATTAAGAAAAACCCCAATGCATTCTACTCATCTGAAAAATAGAAAGATAACTTTCCACATGGGCCTCCACAATCTCTTCTTGAGCATCTCACAAAGTCAGCCCTGGGGACTGATCTTTCTTAATATGCTGCATTCTGGAAGCAAGATGATAGTCATCAGTTCATACAGAATGGGAACAGGCTCTTTGGTTCATTGACTGCTGTTCATTAAGCACCCATTTACAGTAATTCTGCTTTATTCTCCCAGCGTCGCCATGAACTCTCTTTAGATTCCAGAACCACTTTAATGCCATGGACCCTTATTATCCGAGGGGTCTGAGGACCCCAGGTAGAGAATCCCTGTTCTGGATGTTCCCCATTATCTACACACAGGGCACATTTACAATCACCATATGGTTTCTGATTGAGAGAATTCGGCTGAACCTCTGAACTTAAAGAACAACAGCTCTCTGTGAGATTCAGCCAATTTTAGGTGCCTGGTCGAACAATCCAATTGATAGTGAGATCAGACCTCTGTATTGCAGGTACACTCCTCTCTTTAACCACTTTAAATTGTGGATAACAATTCCCTGAACGGCCGAAGCCTCAATTACTTCTAACCCACAGGTTACAGACGTCTTGCTTCTCTTCCAGACTCAATCCTTTACCAAGTACTTGTTATTCAAAGTAATATACATAGAATGCTGGAAGAACTCAGCAGGTCAGGTAGTGTCTATGGAACTAAACAACAGTCGATGTTTTGTGCTGAAAGCCATTAATCAGGTTTAGTCTCGCATGGTGCTTGCAGCAGATCGCCCTTCAGTGATGAGGTTCTATTGATGTTTCAAGCATCCTGTTGTTTTCTTTCCTTTGCTGAACATTCTGCCCCTAATCAAGTTGTTTTGAGAGCTGTAGCTCATTAGTTGATTCCTTCTGGATTTAATGAATGTCCTGGCCCATTTGTCTCTCTATTTAAAGTGTAACACTGTTTAACTTGCTCTCCACTGAAGTTGACATGCACAGCTGGTAAATATCAACACATAGCTCACCAGGTCCATTGACCTTCCTGTTCCTCCCGCCCTGCACGCTGCTGTTCCTGACTTAATGCATATGGCAATTATTTTACCAACTTTACAAACAATTTTCAATAACTGCGAAGATATTAAAACTAGAGCACATCCGAAACACTTCAATGTAATTTGAACATTAATCTGTTTACTTAAGCTGAATGTTCGTGACTAACAGCAGTCCTCTCCTCTGGCTGAGACCCCATCTAGATTATTGTGTGCAATTCTGGTTATCATACCATCCAACAGACGTCACTAAGCTGGAAAGGATACAGAAAAGGTTTATGAGGGTGTTAGCAGGACTGGAGGGCTGGAGTTATAAGGAAAGGCTGAATAGCTTGGGACCTAATAGAATGATATAAAATCATAAAAGACAGAGTTAAAATGGATGATCACTGTCTGTTCCCCAGGGTAGGGGAGTTTAAAACTAGAGGACATACAATCAGTGGCCACTTTATTAGGTACAACTGTACATTTGCTGGTTAATGCAAATACCTAATCAGTCAATCATGTGGCAGCAACTCAATACATAAAAGCATGTGGACATGGTCACAAGGTTCAGTTATTGTTCAGACCAAGCCTCAGAATGGGGAAGAGATGTGATCTAAGTGACTTTGACATACAACGGTTGTTGGTGCCAGATGGGGTGGTTTGAGTATCTCAGAAACTGCTGATCTCCTGGGATTTTCACACACAACAGTTTTTCGAGTTTACAGAGAATGGTGCAAGAAACAAAAACAACATCAAATGAGCGGCAGTTCTATGGGCAAAAATGCCTTGTTAATGAGAGAAGTCAGAGAGAATGGTCAGACAGGTTCAAGCTCACAGGAAGGTGACAGGAATTCAAATAACAACACATTACAACAGTGGTGTGCAGAACATCTTTGAATTCACGACACGTCGCATGTTGAAGTGGACGGGCTACAGCAGCAGAAGACCATGAACAGACACTCAGTGGCCTAATAAACTCAGGAGGCACCCAATAAACTGGTCACTGAATGCATATTTAAGGAGAGAGAAGAAAGATTTAAGAGGGAACTTAACGGCAGTTTTTTTTCCACACAGAGGATGGAGAGTAAATTAAGTGTGCTGCCAGAGGAAGTGGTAGAGTATAATTACCATGTTTGAAAGACATTTGGACAGGTACATGGAAAGGAAAGGTTCAGAGCATTCAGGCCCAAAAAACAGTTGGATTACGTCAGGTGGACATCTTAATCAGCAAGGATGATTTGGACTGAAGAGCCTCTTCCCCTACTGTATAACTCTATGGCATAAAAGGAGACCATTCATCCCATAAAATCTATTCTAGTTCCATCAGCCCTGTTTCTGCACGGTAGCCCTAATAGTGTAACTGTGTGTGCTGAGTCTGTAAGAGATACTGTTATTCTGAGATTTAATATGTCATTGAAAGTGTTTGAAAGAATTTCACTTATTGGAATTCTAAAATTGAAAAAATACAGTGAAGGAAATATTACTTGCCAGTCCTGAGGAGAAAAATCACACAGATTGGATATGTATGTCACTGGAACAGGCAGACATCAGGTCCCTGTTTCCTGTTCGTGGATCAGATGGACTCCGTGTCCCTGTTGTCTGTTACTAGAGCAGGCAGACTCTGGGTACCTGTTGTCGGTTACTGGAACAGGCAGACTCTGTGTCCCTTTTGTTTGTTAATGGAGCCAATGGACTCTGGGCCCCTGTTTCCTGTTACTGGAACAGGTTGATCCCAGGACCTGTTTTCTGTTACTGGGGCAAACTGACTCTGGGTCCCTGGTGTCTGTTACTGGAACAGGCAGACTCTGGGTACTTGTTGTAGTGGAGCAGGCTGTTGTTTCCGTGACCACAGACATGATTCCAAGGTGACATGTCGCCCCTCAGGTGCCAGTGTCAATGATGTCACTGTTGAACAGAGTGCAGAATGTTGAGGCTCTGAATTGTGAAGGGTATAACCACTTGATATACAGATGTCATGGTCCAAATCATCACCCCTGGGTTATGGAGGGTTGTATTCATAGAAAACTATCCATAACTTTCAGAATATTCAACAACATGAACCCTTGACAAAATTTGCAGTTTATGATGCATTTTGTGTTAATTTCTTTTCTTTTCCCAATATACATACTATAACAGCATTTTTTCATTCAGTATCTCCACTGTTGGTGAGTAACTGGGGAATTCAGTGAGGGCACATTTCCATTCCCTGATGGCCGCAGGGTGTCAGAGGCAGTACTGTTTGGATGGTTGACAGTGCAACACACATTGAGAATGGTCAAGGACAGTGTGTTTGGAGATGGTACTTGGGGAAAGGCTTCAATATCTGAGCTATTCGGGAGATTTGGGATCTGCAAAAGCTGAGCCACACTTGGAAAATTGTTTTCAGATCTGGTCACCTCATTACAGGAAGGATGTGGAAGCTTTAGAGAGTGTGCAGAGCAGATTTACCAGGGTGCTGCCTGGATTAGAGGACAAGTCTTACAGCATGGCCGTATCTTCAGTGAACTTGGGCTTCTCTTTGGAGCAGAAGAGCATGAGAAGCATCTTTGTAGAGATATAAAAGATTATGGAAGGCATAGATAAAGTGGACAGCCAGTGTCTTTTCCCCAGAGTACCAATGGCCAATAGCAGAGCATGTCTGATTAATGTTGAGTGGAAGGTTTCGGAAAGATGCCATAGGTAGTTTTTTTTTACATAGAGTGGTGGGTATTAGCAACAAGCCGCTGGGGGTGATGGTAGAGGCAGATACATTGGAGACATTTCCCAGATTCTTAGCTAGATACATGATAGAAAAATGGAGGGCTACATGGGAGGGAAAGGTTAGATTGATGGTGGGGTAGGTTAATATTGGTCAGCCCAGTATTGTCGGCCAAAAGGCTCATTCTGTGTTGTACCGTTTTATGTTCGATCCAGCTGGACTGAGACTGAGAATTGTGGATTCGCCAGAGCCAGAGGCTTCAAACCAGGGCTGGTAGAGGTAGTGAACCTCAACAGTTGGAGATAGGAGAAAGATCAAAAAAGATGAAGATTTCAGAATTTAGTAAATGATTGCAGGAGGTAGAGAAAACAAAATTTGCAATAACAGGAGCTTGTGGTTGGTTGTTATTGGTTCTCTAGTTGCAGGAGCCTGGGGAATTCAGGCCATGAGGTGGTGGGCGTGGGAGGACGATAATGATGCAGCCATCAGTGGAACCTGGCTTCTTGGACAGCTGTAGTCACTTACATTCCATGATTAGTCAGAACAAAAAGGAATTTAAAATAAAAGGATCTTTTAAAGAAGATGTGCTTTCTGGTTTGTGCTGAAGGGAGACATTTTTTATTGGGAGTGAAAATACATTAATGACACAATAAACAAGCTTTGATTGAGCAATTACTTTGTTTCCCCAGAGGGTTCTGGGAGAAACGTCCATGAACTCACTGGAATGTTGTTAATAATAAACCTGATTAGAGGAGCTTGCTAATAAGACCATAAGATATAGGAGCAGAAGTAGGCTATTTGGCCCATCGAGTCTGCTGCACCATTCAATCATGGTCTGATCCAATTCTTCCAGTCATCCCCACTCACCTGCTTTCACCCCATACCCTTTGATGCCCTGGCTAATCAAGAATCTCTGCCTTAAATGCACCCAATGACTTGGCCTCCACAGCTGCTCGTGGCAACAAATTCCACAGATTTACCACCCTCTGACTAAAGTAATCTCTTGGCATCTCTGTTCTAAATGGACATCCTTCAATCCTGAAGTCGTGCCCTCTTGTCCTAAACTCCCTTACCATGGGAAGTAACTTTGCCATATCTAATCTGTTCAGGCCTTTTAACATCTGGAATGTTTCTATGAGATCCCCCTTCATTCTCCTGAACTCCAGGGAATACAGCCCAAGAGCTGCCAGAATCTGTCGATTCTTGAAAGATCATTAACGCCTCCACAATCTCTCCAGCTGCGTCCTTTAGAACCCAAGGGTGCATTCCATCAGGTCCAGGAGATTTATCCACCCTTAGACCACTAAGCAACCTGAGCAATAAGCTTTAATGTATTAGTCTTCACTGTGGAAGATACCAGCAATATGCTAGAAGTTCAAGAGTGTCAGGGGCAGAAGTGTGTGAAGTTACCATTACTAGGGAGAAGGCACTTCGGAAACTGGCAAGTCTGAAGGTAGATATGTCACCAGATGGTACATACCCCAGGGTTCTGAAAGAGGTGGCTGAAGAGCTTGTAGAGGCATTGCTAATGATCTTTCGAGAATCAATTGATTCTGGCATATTTCCAGAGGACTGAGCCACTCCACTCTTTAGAAGGGGAGAGAGGCAGAAGAAAGGAAGTTGTAGGCCAGTTTGTCTAACCTCAGAAGTTGGGAATATGTTGGAATTGATTTAGAGTATGGTTTCAGGGTACTTGAAGGCATATGATCAAAAAGGCTGAAATCAGCATAGTTTCCTTAAGGGAAAATCTTGCCTGACAAATCTGTTGGAATTCTATGAAGAACTAACAAGCAGGATAGACAAAGGAGAACCAGTGGATGTTGGATTTTCAGAAGGCCTTTGACAAGGTGCCAGACATGAGGCAGCTAAACAAGCTTCGAGCCCATGGTATTACAGGAAAGATTCTAGCATGGATATAGCAGTGGTTGATTGGCAGGAGACAAAGCGTGGGAATAAAAAGTTGGCTGCCAGAGACCAGTGGTTTTCCACAGGGGTCTATGTTGGGACTGCTTCTTTTTAAATTACACATCATTGATTTGGAAGAAGAAATTGATGACTTTGTGGCCAAGTTTTCAGATGATATGTTGATAGGTGGAGGAGCAGGTAATGTTGAGGAAGTTAGGAGGCTACAGAAGTGGCAGATGGAATACAATGTTGAGAAGTGTATGGTATTGCCTTTGGCCGAAGAAATAAAAGGGCAGACTATTTACTAAATGGAGTGAAAATTCAAAAATCTGAGGCACAAAGGGGCTTGGGAAGGTTGATTCGGTAGTGAAAAAGGCAAATGCAACATTAGCATTCATTTTAAGAGGAATGAGTATAAAAACAAGGCCTCACTAAGAGTAGAGTAAGTAGTTTAGCGCCCCTCTGTTTGAAGGATACTGATGAGAATGATTCTAGGATTGAAAGGCTTATGAAATGAGGAGCATTTGATGGTTCTAGGCCTGTACTCACTGGAATTCAGAAGAAAGAGGGTTGTCCTCTTTGAAACCTATTCAATAAAGAAAGGCCTCGATAGAGCAGATTTGGAAAGGATGTTTCCTGTGGTGGGGGAGTCTTGGACCAGAGGCCACAGCCTCAGAATAGAGAGACCTCTATTAACAACGGAGATGACGAGGGGGTGAATCTGTGGAATTTATTGCCACAGGAAGCTGTGAAGGCCAAGTCTGGAAGTATACTTAAGGCAGAGGTTGATAGATTCTTGATTGTACAAGGCATGAAGGAATATAAGCCAAAAAATCATAAGATATAGGAGCAGAATGCTGGTTAAGTGGGATGAGGAATGGCAAATGGGGTTTAATTTGTGGGGTGTCTGCACTTGTGAGGGGACAGTATGGGGTGTCTGTGTGGTAAACCATATATATATGTTGTAACTGGGTTACTTGTCTGGACACGCCCCTCTGCTGACTGCTCCTGTGGCTCCTCCCACAGACCCCTGAATAAAGGCGATTGTGCCACTGCTCCTCCCTCAGTCCAGGGCAGATACTCAGTGTGGACGTTGGTCCATTTACTGTTAATAAAAGCCTTTCAGTATTTACTCTACTTCCAGTCTTTTGGAGTAATTGATGGTGCATTAATTTTATTAACAGTAATTTTAAAGCGTTGAACACGTCCTGAGACCCGACAAGCTAGACTTCGACCCGCAAACACCTGAAGCCGGAAACGCTTTCGAACTCTGGCTGGCCTGCTTCGAATCATACCTGGAGGAGATTGAAGTGACCGAGTTTGCTGCGAAGCGCAGAGTTCTCCTCTCCAGGGTCAGCCACGGGTCTACTCAATGATTAGAGACTAGCGGAGCTACGACAGTGCGATGAGCGCCCTCAAAAGACAATACCTGTGGCCGGTAAACACCGTCTATGCGTGACATCGCTTAGCAACGCGGCAGCAGCGGCCCGGAGAGTTGAGCGCTGAGTTCGTCCAGGCCCTACAGATACTCGTGCGGGCCTGCAATTGCCGGGGGCTGACGGCTGAAGAGCACGCGGAGCTCCTAGTAAGAGACGCCTTCGTCACGGGGACCAGGTCAGTGTATCTGCGCCAGCGGCTGCTGGAACACGCCGATCGTACCTTACGTTTGGCAATCGAGCTGGCTGACATGCTGGAGGCCGCTCTGCACAACTCTGACCCTCTCCAGGCACGCGATCTCCCGACGGCCTTGTGGAGGCCGCAGACCCCGCAACCCGCCTCTGAATCGACCTCGGTTGCTGCCAGTTACGGGTCCGCGAAGTGCTACTTCTACGGACTCGAGAAGCACCCCTGGAAACGCTGCCTGGCTCGAGAAGCTAGCTGCTCCAGCTGCAGAAAGAAGAGCCACTTTCACCAAGGCCTGTAAGTCGAAACCATGAGCGGGATCGTGCAGCATCGCGTGCAAGGCATGGGGGTCGCCATCTTGCCTGCACGCCGCCACCATGTGCGAGACCTGGGGGTGGCCATCTTGGTCGGCGCCACCTCGCACCGCCTACGACCCACGGGTGCTCACGGGGCACCCCACCGCACCGGACCAAGTCAGCGACTCAACTCTGGCCTCCGTGACCCTCAACCAAAGCGTTCCCCACCAGCTCGCAAGGTCAATGATGGACATCCTGGTGGAGGGGCGCAGGACAAGCTGCCTGTTTGACACAGGCAGCATGGAGAGTTTTATCCACCCGGACACGGTGCAGCGTTGCAGACTTGCAATACGGCTGGTAAGTCAGAGGGTCGCCATGGCTTCCGGGTCGCATACAACAGACATCTGGGGGGGTTGTGTAGCGACGCTAGTGGTGCAGGGCACAGAATATCAAGACTTTACGTTACTGGTCATGCCTCAACTGTGTGCCCCTGTGCTATTGGGGTCGACTTCCAGAGCCACCTGAAAAGCGTGACAATGGAGTATGACGGGCCCCTCCCACCAATCACTGTTGGAAACCCTCAGTTTTGTAGGAATACGTCACATACCCCGCTACTGACCACACACACACACACCGACCCGCACATCCCACCCAACACCATGCCAACAGCCACATTATCAACGCCACTTGCGGCCTCTCCACCCTCAGGATCCCTCCCCCACCGCTGTTCACCAACCTGACCCCCGACTGTAAACCTGTGGCAACTAAAAGCATGAGGTACAGCGCGGGGGACAGAGCCTTCATTAAGTAGGAGGTGCAGCGGCTGTTCAGGGAGGGGGTCATTGAGGCAAGCACATGTCCTTGGAGGGCGCAGGTGGTCGTTGTTCGGAACGGGGAGAAGACGGGGAGAAGAATAGGATGGTCGTGGACTATAGCCAGACCATCAATAGGTTCATACAGCTCGATGCGTACCCTCTACCCCGCATCATGGATATGGTCAATCAGATAGCACAGTACAAGGTGTACTCAACCACAGACCTAAAATCTGCTTACCATCAGCTCCCCATCCGCTGTATCACTTCCTGCGCGTCCCCTTCGGTGTCACAAATGGTGTATCTGTCTTCCAGAGGGCAATGGACCAGATGGTGGACCAGTGCCAACTGAAGGCCACGTTCCCATATCTGGATAACATCACCATCTGCAGTCACGACCGGCAGGATCACACAACAACCTCCAAAAATTTCTCCAAGCGGCCAAAGCTTTCAATCTCACCTATAACAAGGACAAGTGTGTATTCGGAACCACCCGACTTGCTATCCTTGGGTGTGTCGTGGAGAACAGAGTCATTGGCCCTGACCCTGACCGTATGTGCCCCCTGTTGGAACTCCCTCTTCCCAACACCCTCAGAGCCCTCAAAAGGTGCCTGGGTTTCTTTTCATATTACGCCCAATGGGTCTCTAACTACGCAGACAAGGCCCGCCCCCTGGTCAAGTCCACCACACTCCCCCTCTCAGCCGAGGCCCGCGCGGCCTTCAGCCGCATTAAAAGGGGACATTGTCAAAGCAGCAATGCATGCGGTGGACGAGGCCATTCCCTTCCAAGTAGAGAGTGACGCCTCCGACTTTGCGCTGGCTGCTACCCTCAACCAGGCAGGAAGACCAGTGGCGTTCTTCTCCTGTACCCTTCAAGGCCCTGAAATTCGGCACTCCGCAGTGGAGAAAGAGGCCCGGGCCAAAGTGGAAGCTATTAGGAACTGGAGGCACTATCTCGCCGGCAAAAAGTTTCACCCTGCTAGCTGATCAGCGCTCAGTCGCATTCATGTTTAGTAACCAACAGCGGAGCAAAGTCAAAAATGATAAAATTCTGAGGTGGAGAATCGAACTCTCCACCTACAACTGTGACATCATGTACAGGCCTGGGAAGCTCAACGAGCCCTCCGATGCCCTATCCCGGAGAGCGTGCGCCAGCGCACAGATTGACTGGCTATACGCCCTACATGTAGATCTTTGCCACCCGGGGGTCACCCGGTTTTCCACTTTGTGAAAGCCCGGAACCTGCCTCACTCCCTTGACGAGATCAGCTTGATGACCAGGGACTGCCAAGTCTGCGCAGAGTGCAAACCGCACTTCTACCGATCCGAAAAATCACAACTAATCAAGGCCACCCGCCCCTTTGAGCAACTGAGTATTGACTTTAAGGGCCCCCTTCCCTCCACCGACCGCAGTGTGTACTTTCTTAACGTTATCGTCGAGTACTCGCAGTTCCCCTTCGCCATCCCCTGCCCCGATACCACTACCACGTCAGTCATAAAAGCCCTGCGCAAGCTCTTCACTCTGTTCGGATACCCATGCTATATCAACAGTGACAGAGGGTCCTCGTTTATGAGTGACGAGCTGCGCCAATACCTGCTGGCTAGGAATATCGTAACTAGTAGGACCACAAGCTATAATCTCCGGGGGAATGGACAGGTGGAGAAGGAGAATTCCATGGTGTGGGAGGCCACACTCTTAGCCCTCAGGTCAAAGGGACTGCCGGTCTCCCGCTGGCAGGAGGTCCTTCCCGAGGCACTCCGCTCCATCTGCTTCCTGTTATGCACAGCCACCAATGCCACCCCTCATGAGCGACTCTTTTCTTTTCCCAGAAAGTCGACCACTGGGACCACCCTACCAACTTGGCTGACGTCCCCGGGGCCAGTGCTGCTCCGGAAACATGCGAGAAGCAATAAATACTTCCCGATAGTCGAGAAGGTTCACTTACTTCATGCGAACCCCCAGTATGCCTAGGTGGTTTTACCTGATGGGTGGGAGGACACGGTCTCCATCTGCGATCTAGCGCCCACAGGAGCACCGGATCCCTACCCTGAACACTCCGTGGTGACTATTGACCCCGTACCCACCAATGTATGTACCTACCAGACACCGTGCACCCCAAACCCTATACAGACACCACACGACACTCCCATACTGGGCGCGACGCACACGCACGAGGGATTACCAACGCCTAACGTGCTGGCACCTCAAGTCAGGCGGGAGCCAGCACAACCGCCATCGCCGGTGCAATCACCGCCGGTGCTACGTAGATCACAGCGACAGACTCGACCGCCTGATAGACTTAACCTGTAAATATACTTCTTGTAAATATTGTCAGTCACTTCACCCCGCGGGAATCTTTTTAAAAAGGAGGGGTGAAAGTCATAAACCATATATATATGTTGCAACCAGGTTACCTGTCTGGACACACCCCTCTGCTGACTGCCCCTGTGGCTCCTCCCACAGACCCCTGTATAAAGGCGATTGTGTCACTGCTCCTCCCCCAGTCCAGGACAGATACTCAGCATGGACGTTGGTCCATTTACTGTTAATAAAAGCCTTTCAGTATTTACTCTACTACTAGTCTTTTGGAGCAATTAACAGTGCATCACTCTGTGTGTGTGAAGCAGCACTGTGAGATCTGTGTGTGTGTGTGTGTGTGTGTGTGTGTGTGTGTGTGTGTGTGTGTGTGAACAGTATGGAATATCTGTGTGTGAGGGAGTGCTGTGAGATGTCTGTGTGTGTGAGGGATTGCTGTGGGGTGTCTGTGTGAATGAGGGAGTGCTATGAGACTGTGTGTGTGAGGGTGAGCTGTGGACAGTTTGTGTGCGTGAGGGAGTGCTGCGGGATGTCTGTGTGTGAGGGAGTGCTGTGGGATGTCTGTGTGTGTGAGGGAGTACTATGAGATTTCTGTGTGTGAGGGAGTGCTGTGGGATGTCTGTGTGTGTGAGGGAGTGCTGTGGGGTGTCTGTGTGTGAGGGAGTGCTGTGGAATGTCTGTGTGTGTGAGGGAGTGCTGTAGGATGTCTGTGTGTTCGAGGGAGAGCTGTGAGATGTCTGTGTGTGTGAGGGAGTGCTGTGGGATGTCTGTGTGTGTGAGGGAGTGCTGTGGGGTGTCTGTGTGTGTGAGGGAGTGCCGTGAGATGTCTGTGGGTGTGAGGGAGTGTTGTGGGGTGTCTGTGTATGTGAGGGAGTACTGTGGGATGTCTGTGTATGTGAGGGAGTGCTGTGGACTGTGTGTTCGAGGGAGTGCTGTGGGATATCTGTGTGCGTCAGGGGGTGCTGTGGGATGTCTGTGTGTGTGAGGGAGTACTGTAGGATGTCTGTGCGTGCGACGGAGTGCTGTGGACTGTTTGTGTGTTCGAGGGAGTGCTGTGGGATATCTGTGTGTGTGAGGGAGTACTGTGGGATGTCTGTGTATGTGAGTGAGTGCTGTGGGATGTCTGTGTGTCCGAGGGAGTGCTGTGGAATGTCTGTGTGTGTGAGGGAGTGCTGTGAGGTGTCTGTGTGTGTGAGGAAGTGCTGTGGGATGTCTGTGTATGTGAGGGAGTGCTGTGGACTATTTGTGTGTGTGAGGGAGTGCTGTGAGATGTCTGTGTGTGAGGGAGTGCTGTAGACCGTTTGTGTGTGTGAGGGAGTGCTGTGAACTGTTTGTGTGTGTGAGGGAGTGCTGTGAGATGTCTGTGTGCGTGAGGGAGTGCTGTGGGATGTCTGTGTGTTCGAGGGAGTGCTGTGGAATGTCTGTGTGTGTGAGGGAGTGCTGTGAGATGTCTGTGTGTCAGGGAGTGCTGTGGACCGTTTGTGTGTGTGAGGGACTGCTGTGGGGTGTCTGTGTGTCAGGGAGTGCTATGAGACGTCTGTGTGTGAGAGGGAGTGCTGTGGGATGTCTGTGTGTGTGATGGAGTGCTGTGGACTGTGTGTGTGTATGAGGGAGTGCTGTGGGATGTCTGTGTGTGTGAGGGAGTGCTGTGGGATATCTCTGAGTGTGAGGGAGTGCTGTGAACTGTTTGTGTGTGTGAGGGAGTGCTGTGGGATATCTCTGAGTGTGAGGGAGTGCTGTGAACTGTTTGTGTCTGTGAGGGAGTGCTGTGAACTGTTTTTGTATGCGTGGGAGTGCTGTGGGATGTCTGTGTGTGTGAGGGAGTGCTGCGGGGTGTCTGTGTGTGAGGGAGTGCTGTGGGGTGTCTGTGTGTGTGAGGGAGTGCTGTGGGGTGTCTGTGTGTGAGGGAGTGCTGTGAGATGCCTGTGTATGTGAGGGAGTGCTGTGGGATATCTGTGTGTGTGAGGAAGTGCTGTGGGACGTCTGTGTATGTGAGGGAGTGCTGTCGGATGTCTGTTTGTGTGAGGGAGAGCTGTGGACTGTTTGTGTGTGTGAGGCAGTGCTGTGAGATGTCTGTGTGTGTGAGGCAGTGCTGTGAGATGTCTGTGTGTGTGAGGGAGTGCTGTGGGATGTCTGTGTGTGTGAGAGAGTGCTGTGGGGTGTCTGTGTGTGTGAGGGAGTGCTGTGGGATGTCTGTGTATGTGAGGGAGAGCTGTGGGGCGTCTGTGTGTGTGATTGAGTGCTGTGGGATGCCTGTGTGTGTGAGGGAGTGCTGTGTGATGTCTGTGTGTGTGAGGGAGTGCTGTGGGATGTCTGTGTGCGTGAGAGAGTGCTGTGGGGTATCTGTGTATGTGAGGGAGTGCTGTCGGAAGTCTGTGTGTGTGAGGGAGTGCTGTGGACTGCTTGTGTGTGTGAGGCAGTGCTGTGAGATGTCTGTGTGTGTGAGGCAGTGCGGTGTGAAGTCTGTGTATGTGAGGGAGTGCTGTGGGATGTCTGTGTGTTCGAGGGAGTGCTGTGGGATGTCTATGTGTGTGAGGGAGTGCTGTGAGATGTCTGAGTGTGTGAGGGAGTGCTGTGGGATGTCTGTGTGTGTGAGGGAGTCCTGTGGGATGTCTGTGAGTGTGACTGAGTGCTCTGAGATGTCTGTGTGTGTGAGGGAGTGCTATGAGACGTCTGTGTGTGTGAGGGAGTGCTGTGGGAGGTCGGTGTGTGTGAGGGAGTACTGTGGGATGTCTGTGTATGTGAGGAAGTGCTGTGGGATGTCTGTGTGTTCGAGGGAGTGCTGTGGAATGTCTGTGTGTGTGAGGGAGTGCTGTGAGATGTCTGTGTGTGTGAGGGAGTGCTGTGGGATGTCTACATGTGTGATGGAGTGCTGTGAGATGTCTGTGTGTGTCAGGGAGTGCTATGAGACGTCTGTGTGTGTGAGGGACTGCAGTGGGATGTCTGTGTGTGTGAGGGAGTGCTGTGGGATGTCTGTGTGTCTGAGGGAGTCCTTTGGGATGTCTGTGCGTGAGACGGAGTGCTGTGAGATGTCTGTGTGTGTGAGGGAGTGCTATGAGACGACTGTGTGTGAGGGAGTGCTGTGGGATGTCTGTGTGTTCGAGGGAGTGCTATGAGACGTCTGTGTGTGTGAGGGAGTGCTGTGGGATGTCTGTGTGTGTGAGGGAGTGCTGTGGACTGTTTGCGTCTGTGAGGGAGTGCTGTGGACTGTTTGTGTGTGTGAGGGAGTGCTATGGGATGTCTGTGTGTGTGAGGGAGTGCTATGAGACGTCTGTGTGTGTGACGGAGTGCTGTGGACTGTTTGTGTGTATGAGGGAGTGCTGTGGGATGTCTGTGTGTGTAAGGGAGTGTTGTGTGATGTCTGTGTGTGTGAGGGAGTACTGTGGGGTTTCTCTGTGTTTGAGGGAGTGCTGTGAGGTATCTGTGTGTGTGAGGGAGTGCTGTGGGATGCCTGTGTGTGTGAGGGAGTGCTGTGGGATGTCTGTGTGTGTGAGGGAGTGCTGTGGGATTCTGTGTATGTGAGGCAGTGCTGTAGGGTGTCTGTGTGTGTGAGGGAGTGCTGTGGGATGTCTGTGTATGTGAGGGAGTGCTGTGGGTTATCTCTGTGTGTGCGGGAGTGCTGTGGGATGTCTTTGTATGTGAGGGAGTGCTGTGGGGTGTCTGTGTGTGAGGGAGTGTTGTGGGATGTCTGTGTGTGTGAGGGAGTACTGTGGGATGTCTGTATATATGAGGGAGTGCTGTGGACTGTTTGCGTGTTTGAGGGAATGCTGTGGGATGTCTGTGTGTGAGGGAGCGCTGTGAACTGTTTGTGTGTGTGAAGGAGTGCAGTGGACTGTTTGTGTGTGTGAGGGAGTGCTGTGAGATATCTGTGTGTGTGAGGGAGTGCTATGGGGTGTCTCTGTGTGAGGGAGTCCTGTGGAATGCCTGTGTGTGTAAGGGAGTGCTGTGGGATGTCTGAGTGTGTGAGGGAGTGCTGTGGGATGTCTGAGTGTGTGAGGCAGTGCTGTGGGATGTCTGAGTGTGTGAGGCAGTGCTGTGGGGTGTCTGTATCTGAGATAGTGCTGTGGAATGTCTGTGTATGTGAGGGAGTGCTGTGAGATGTGTGTGTGTGTGAGGGAGTGCTGTGGGATGTCTGTGTGTGTGAGGGAGTACTGTGGGGTGTCTCTGTGTTTGAGGGAGTACTGTGGGATGTCTGTGTGTGTGAGGGAGTACTGTGAGATGTCTGTGTGGGAGGGAGTGCTGTGGACTGTCTTTGTGTGTGAGGGACTGCTGTGGGACATCTGTGCGTGTGAGGGAGTGCTGTGGACTGTTTGTGTGTATGAGGGTGTGCTGTGGGATGCCTGTGTGTGAGGGAGTGCTGTGGGCTGTCTGTGTGTGTGAGGGAGTGCTGTGGACTGTTTGTGTGTTCGAGGGAGTGCTGTGAGACATCTGTGTGTGTGAGGGAGTACTGTCGGATGTCTGTGTGTTTGAGCGAGTGCTGTGGGATGTCTGTGTGTTCGAGGGAGTGCGGTGTGAAGTCTGTGTATGTGAGGGAGTGCTGTGGGATGTCTGTGTGTTCGAGGGAGTGCTGTGGGATGTCTGTGTGTGTGAGGGAGTGCTGTGAGATGTCTGGGTGTGTGAGGGAGTGCTGTGGGATGTCTGTGTGTGTGAGGGAGTCCTGTGGGATGTCTGTGTGTGTGACTGAGTGCTCTGAGATGTCTGTGTGTGTGAGGGAGTGCTATGAGACGTCTGTGTGTTCGAGGGAGTGCTGTGGAATGTCTGTGTGTGTCAGCGAGTGCTATGAGACGTCTGTGTGTGTGAGGGACTGCTGTGGGATGTCTGTGTGTGTGAGGGAGTGCTGTGGGATGTCTGTGTGTGTCAGGGAGTACTGTGGGATGTCTGTGTATGTGGGGGTGTGCTGTGGGATGTCTGTGTGTTCGAGGGAGTGCTATGAGACGTCTGTGTGTGTGAGGGAGTGCTGTGGGATGTCTGTGTGTGTGAGGGAGTGCTGTGGGATGTCTGTGTGTGTAAGGGAGTGCTGTGGACTGTTTGTGTTTGTGAGGGAGTGCTGTGGGGTGTCTGTGCGTGAGGGAGTGCTGTGGGATGTCTGTGTATGTGAGGGAGTGCTGTGGGATATCAGTGTGTGTGAGGGAGTACTGTGGGATGTCTGCGTATGTGAGGGTGTGCTGTGGGATCTCTGTGTGTGTGAGGGAGTGCTGTGGGGTATCTGTGTGTGAGGGAGTGCTGTGGGATGTTTGTGTGTGTGAGGTAGTGCTGTGGACTGTTTGCGTCTGTGAGGGAGTGCTGTGGACTGTTTGTGTGTGTGAGGGGCTGCTGTGGGGTCTCTGTGTGTGTGAGGAAGTGCTATGAGACGTCTGTGCGTGAGAGGGAGTGCTGTGGGATGTCTGTGTGTGTGAGGGAGTCCTGTGGGATGTCTGTGTGTGTGACGGAGTGCTGTGGACTGCTTGTGTGTATGAGGGAGTGCTGTGGGATGTCTGTGTGTGTAAGGCAGTGCTGTGAGATGTCCATGTGTGTGAGGGAGTGCTGTGGGACATCTGTGCGTGTGAGAGAGTGCTGTGGGATGTCTGTGTGTGTGAGGGAGCGCTGTGGGATGTCTGTGTGTGTGAGGGAGTGCTGTGGACAGTTTGTGTTTGTGAGGGAGTGCTGTGAGATGTCTGTGTGTGCGAGGGAGTGCTGTGGGATGTCTGTGTGTGTGAGGGAGTGCAGTGGACTGTTTGTGTGTGTGAGGGAGTGCTGTGGGATGTCTGTGTGTGTAAGGGAGTGCTGTGAGATGTCTGTGTGTGTGAGGAAGTGCTGTGGGACATCTGTGCGTGTGAGGAAGTGCTGTGGGATGTCTGTGTGTGTGAGGGAGTGCTGTGAGATGTCTGTGTGTGTGAGGGAGTGGTGTGGGATGTCTGTATGTGTGAGGGAGTGCGGTGGGATGTCTATGTGTATGATGGAGTGCTGTGAGATGTCTGTGTGTGTGAGGGAGTGCTGTGAGATGTCTGTGTGTCAGGGAGTGCTGTGGACCGTTTGTGTGTGTGAGGGACTGCTGTGGGGTGTCTGTGTGTCAGGGAGTGCTATGAGACGTCTGTGTGTGAGAGGGAGTGCTGTGGGATGTCTGTGTGTGTGATGGAGTGCTGTGGACTGTGTGTGTGTATGAGGGAGTGCTGTGGGATGTCTGTGTGTGTGAGGGAGTGCTGTGGGATATCTCTGAGTGTGAGGGAGTGCTGTGAACTGTTTGTGTGTGTGAGGGAGTGCTGTGGGATATCTCTGAGTGTGAGGGAGTGCTGTGAACTGTTTGTGTCTGTGAGGGAGTGCTGTGAACTGTTTTTGTATGCGTGGGAGTGCTGTGGGATGTCTGTGTGTGTGAGGGAGTGCTGCGGGGTGTCTGTGTGTGAGGGAGTGCTGTGGGGTGTCTGTGTGTGTGAGGGAGTGCTGTGGGGTGTCTGTGTGTGAGGGAGTGCTGTGAGATGCCTGTGTATGTGAGGGAGTGCTGTGGGATATCTGTGTGTGTGAGGAAGTGCTGTGGGACGTCTGTGTATGTGAGGGAGTGCTGTCGGATGTCTGTTTGTGTGAGGGAGAGCTGTGGACTGTTTGTGTGTGTGAGGCAGTGATGTGAGATGTCTGTGTGTGTGAGGCAGTGCTGTGAGATGTCTGTGTGTGTGAGGGAGTGCTGTGGGATGTCTGTGTGTGTGAGAGAGTGCTGTGGGGTGTCTGTGTGTGTGAGGGAGTGCTGTGGGATGTCTGTGTATGTGAGGGAGAGCTGTGGGGCGTCTGTGTGTGTGATTGAGTGCTGTGGGATGCCTGTGTGTGTGAGGGAGTGCTGTGTGATGTCTGTGTGTGTGAGGGAGTGCTGTGGGATGTCTGTGTGCGTGAGAGAGTGCTGTGGGGTATCTGTGTATGTGAGGGAGTGCTGTCGGAAGTCTGTGTGTGTGAGGGAGTGCTGTGGACTGCTTGTGTGTGTGAGGCAGTGCTGTGAGATGTCTGTGTGTGTGAGGCAGTGCGGTGTGAAGTCTGTGTATGTGAGGGAGTGCTGTGGGATGTCTGTGTGTTCGAGGGAGTGCTGTGGGATGTCTATGTGTGTGAGGGAGTGCTGTGAGATGTCTGAGTGTGTGAGGGAGTGCTGTGGGATGTCTGTGTGTGTGAGGGAGTCCTGTGGGATGTCTGTGAGTGTGACTGAGTGCTCTGAGATGTCTGTGTGTGTGAGGGAGTGCTATGAGACGTCTGTGTGTGTGAGGGAGTGCTGTGGGAGGTCGGTGTGTGTGAGGGAGTACTGTGGGATGTCTGTGTATGTGAGGAAGTGCTGTGGGATGTCTGTGTGTTCGAGGGAGTGCTGTGGAATGTCTGTGTGTGTGAGGGAGTGCTGTGAGATGTCTGTGTGTGTGAGGGAGTGCTGTGGGATGTCTACGTGTGTGATGGAGTGCTGTGAGATGTCTGTGTGTGTCAGGGAGTGCTATGAGACGTCTGTGTGTGTGAGGGACTGCTGTGGGATGTCTGTGTGTGTGAGGGAGTGCTGTGGGATGTCTGTGTGTGTGAGGGAGTCCTTTGGGATGTCTGTGCGTGAGACGGAGTGCTGTGAGATGTCTGTGTGTGTGAGGGAGTGCTATGAGACGACTGTGTGTGAGGGAGTGCTGTGGGATGTCTGTGTGTTCGAGGGAGTGCTATGAGACGTCTGTGTGTGTGAGGGAGTGCTGTGGGATGTCTGTGTGTGTGAGGGAGTGCTGTGGACTGTTTGCGTCTGTGAGGGAGTGCTGTGGACTGTTTGTGTGTGTGAGGGAGTGCTATGGGATGTCTGTGTGTGTGAGGGAGTGCTATGAGACGTCTGTGTGTGTGACGGAGTGCTGTGGACTGTTTGTGTGTATGAGGGAGTGCTGTGGGATGTCTGTGTGTGTAAGGGAGTGTTGTGTGATGTCTGTGTGTGTGAGGGAGTACTGTGGGGTTTCTCTGTGTTTGAGGGAGTGCTGTGAGGTATCTGTGTGTGTGAGGGAGTGCTGTGGGATGCCTGTGTGTGTGAGGGAGTGCTGTGGGATGTCTGTGTGTGTGAGGGAGTGCTGTGGGATTCTGTGTATGTGAGGCAGTGCTGTAGGGTGTCTGTGTGTGTGAGGGAGTGCTGTGGGATGTCTGTGTATGTGAGGGAGTGCTGTGGGTTATCTCTGTGTGTGCGGGAGTGCTGTGGGATGTCTTTGTATGTGAGGGAGTGCTGTGGGGTGTCTGTGTGTGAGGGAGTGTTGTGGGATGTCTGTGTGTGTGAGGGAGTACTGTGGGATGTCTGTATATATGAGGGAGTGCTGTGGACTGTTTGTGTGTTTGAGGGAATGCTGTGGGATGTCTGTGTGTGAGGGAGCGCTGTGAACTGTTTGTGTGTGTGAGGGAGTGCAGTGGACTGTTTGTGTGTGTGAGGGAGTGCTGTGAGATATCTGTGTGTGTGAGGGAGTGCTATGGGGTGTCTCTGTGTGAGGGAGTCCTGTGGAATGCCTGTGTGTGTAAGGGAGTGCTGTGGGATGTCTGAGTGTGTGAGGGAGTGCTGTGGGATGTCTGAGTGTGTGAGGCAGTGCTGTGGGATGTCTGAGTGTGTGAGGCAGTGCTGTGGGGTGTCTGTATCTGAGATAGTGCTGTGGAATGTCTGTGTATGTGAGGGAGTGCTGTGAGATGTGTGTGTGTGTGAGGGAGTGCTGTGGGATGTCTGTGTGTGTGAGGGAGTACTGTGGGGTGTCTCTGTGTTTGAGGGAGTACTGTGGGATGTGTGTGTGTATGAGGGAGTGCTGTGGGATGTCTGTGTGTGTGAGGGAGTGCTGTGGGATATCTCTGAGTGTGAGGGAGTGCTGTGAACTGTTTGTGTGTGTGAGGGAGTGCTGTGGGATATCTCTGAGTGTGAGGGAGTGCTGTGAACTGTTTGTGTCTGTGAGGGAGTGCTGTGAACTGTTTTTGTATGCGTGGGAGTGCTGTGGGATGTCTGTGTGTGTGAGGGAGTGCTGCGGGGTGTCTGTGTGTGAGGGAGTGCTGTCGGATGTCTGTTTGTGTGAGGGAGAGCTGTGGACTGTTTGTGTGTGTGAGGCAGTGCTGTGAGATGTCTGTGTGTGTGAGGCAGTGCTGTGAGATGTCTGTGTGTGTGAGGGAGTGCTGTGGGATGTCTGTGTGCGTGAGAGAGTGCTGTGGGGTGTCTGTGTGTGTGAGGGAGTGCTGTGGGATGTCTGTGTATGTGAGGGAGAGCTGTGGGGCGTCTGTGTGTGTGATTGAGTGCTGTGGGATGCCTGTGTGTGTGAGGGAGTGCTGTGTGATGTCTGTGTGTGTGAGGGAGTGCTGTGGGATGTCTGTGTGCGTGAGAGAGTGCTGTGGGGTATCTGTGTATGTGAGGGAGTGCTGTCGGAAGTCTGTGTGTGTGAGGGAGTGCTGTGGACTGCTTGTGTGTGTGAGGCAGTGCTGTGAGATGTCTGTGTGTGTGAGGCAGTGCGGTGTGAAGTCTGTGTATGTGAGGGAGTGCTGTGGGATGTCTGTGTGTTCGAGGGAGTGCTGTGGGATGTCTATGTGTGTGAGGGAGTGCTGTGAGATGTCTGAGTGTGTGAGGGAGTGCTGTGGGATGTCTGTGTGTGTGAGGGAGTCCTGTGGGATGTCTGTGAGTGTGACTGAGTGCTCTGAGATGTCTGTGTGTGTGAGGGAGTGCTATGAGACGTCTGTGTGTGTGAGGGAGTGCTGTGGGAGGTCGGTGTGTGTGAGGGAGTACTGTGGGATGTCTGTGTATGTGAGGAAGTGCTGTGGGATGTCTGTGTGTTCGAGGGAGTGCTGTGGAATGTCTGTGTGTGTGAGGGAGTGCTGTGAGATGTCTGTGTGTGTGAGGGAGTACTGTGGGATGTCTACATGTGTGATGGAGTGCTGTGAGATGTCTGTGTGTGTCAGGGAGCGCTATGAGACGTCTGTGTGTGTGAGGGACTGCTGTGGGATGTCTGTGTGTGTGAGGGAGTGCTGTGGGATGTCTGTGTGTGTGAGGGAGTCCTTTGGGATGTCTGTGCGTGAGACGGAGTGCTGTGAGATGTCTGTGTGTGTGAGGGAGTGCTATGAGACGACTGTGTGTGAGGGAGTGCTGTGGGATGTCTGTGTGTTCGAGGGAGTGCTATGAGACGTCTGTGTGTGTGAGGGAGTGCTGTGGGATGTCTGTGTGTGTGAGGGAGTGCTGTGGACTGTTTGCGTCTGTGAGGGAGTGCTGTGGACTGTTTGTGTGTGTGAGGGAGTGCTACGGGATGTCTGTGTGTGTGAGGGAGTGCTATGAGACGTCTGTGTGTGTGACGGAGTGCTGTGGACTGTTTGTGTGTATGAGGGAGTGCTGTGGGATGTCTGTGTGTGTAAGGGAGTGTTGTGTGATGTCTGTGTGTGTGAGGGAGTACTGTGGGGTTTCTCTGTGTTTGAGGGAGTGCTGTGAGGTATCTGTGTGTGTGAGGGAGTGCTGTGGGATGCCTGTGTGTGTGAGGGAGTGCTGTGGGATGTCTGTGTGTGAGAGGGAGTGCTGTGGGATTCTGTGTATGTGAGGCAGTGCTGTAGGGTGTCTGTGTGTGTGAGGGAGTGCTGTGGGATGTCTGTGTATGTGAGGGAGTGCTGTGGGTTATCTCTGTGTGTGCGGGAGTGCTGTGGGATGTCTTTGTATGTGAGGGAGTGCTGTGGGGTGTCTGTGTGTGAGGGAGTGTTGTGGGATGTCTGTGTGTGTGAGGGAGTACTGTGGGATGTCTGTATATATGAGGGAGTGCTGTGGACTGTTTGTGTGTTTGAGGGAATGCTGTGGGATGTCTGTGTGTGAGGGAGCGCTGTGAACTGTTTGTGTGTGTGAGGGAGTGCAGTGGACTGTTTGTGTGTGTGAGGGAGTGCTGTGAGATATCTGTGTGTGTGAGGGAGTGCTATGGGGTGTCTCTGTGTGAGGGAGTCCTGTGGAATGCCTGTGTGTGTAAGGGAGTGCTGTGGGATGTCTGAGTGTGTGAGGGAGTGCTGTGGGATGTCTGAGTGTGTGAGGCAGTGCTGTGGGATGTCTGAGTGTGTGAGGCAGTGCTGTGGGGTGTCTGTATCTGAGATAGTGCTGTGGAATGTCTGTGTATGTGAGGGAGTGCTGTGAGATGTGTGTGTGTGTGAGGGAGTGCTGTGGGATGTCTGTGTGTGTGAGGGAGTACTGTGGGGTGTCTCTGTGTTTGAGGGAGTACTGTGGGATGTGTGTGTGTATGAGGGAGTGCTGTGGGATGTCTGTGTGTGTGAGGGAGTGCTGTGGGATATCTCTGAGTGTGAGGGAGTGCTGTGAACTGTTTGTGTGTGTGAGGGAGTGCTGTGGGATATCTCTGAGTGTGAGGGAGTGCTGTGAACTGTTTGTGTCTGTGAGGGAGTGCTGTGAACTGTTTTTGTATGCGTGGGAGTGCTGTGGGATGTCTGTGTGTGTGAGGGAGTGCTGCGGGGTGTCTGTGTGTGAGGGAGTGCTGTGGGGTGTCTGTGTGTGTGAGGGAGTGCTGTGGGGTGTCTGTGTGTGAGGTAGTGCTGTGAGATGCCTGTGTATGTGAGGGAGTGCTGTGGGATATCTGTGTGTGTGAGGAAGTGCTGTGGGACGTCTGTGTATGTGAGGGAGTGCTGTCGGATGTCTGTTTGTGTGAGGGAGAGCTGTGGACTGTTTGTGTGTGTGAGGCAGTGCTGTGAGATGTCTGTGTGTGTGAGGCAGTGCTGTGAGATGTCTGTGTGTGTGAGGGAGTGCTGTGGGATGTCTGTGTGCGTGAGAGAGTGCTGTGGGGTGTCTGTGTGTGTGAGGGAGTGCTGTGGGATGTCTGTGTATGTGAGGGAGAGCTGTGGGGCGTCTGTGTGTGTGATTGAGTGCTGTGGGATGCCTGTGTGTGTGAGGGAGTGCTGTGTGATGTCTGTGTGTGTGAGGGAGTGCTGTGGGATGTCTGTGTGCGTGAGAGAGTGCTGTGGGGTATCTGTGTATGTGAGGGAGTGCTGTCGGAAGTCTGTGTGTGTGAGGGAGTGCTGTGGACTGCTTGTGTGTGTGAGGCAGTGCTGTGAGATGTCTGTGTGTGTGAGGGAGCGCTGTGGGATGTCTGTGTGTGTGAGGGAGTGCTGTGGACAGTTTGTGTTTGTGAGGGAGTGCTGTGAGATGTCTGTGTGTGCGAGGGAGTGCTGTGGGATGTCTGTGTGTGTGAGGGAGTGCAGTGGACTGTTTGTGTGTGTGAGGGAGTGCTGTGGGATGTCTGTGTGTGTAAGGGAGTGCTGTGAGATGTCTGTGTGTGTGAGGAAGTGCTGTGGGACATCTGTGCGTGTGAGGAAGTGCTGTGGGATGTCTGTGTGTGTGAGGGAGTGCTGTGAGATGTCTGTGTGTGTGAGGGAGTGGTGTGGGATGTCTGTATGTGTGAGGGAGTGCGGTGGGATGTCTATGTGTATGATGGAGTGCTGTGAGATGTCTGTGTGTGTGAGGGAGTGCTGTGAGATGTCTGTGTGTCAGGGAGTGCTGTGGACCGTTTGTGTGTGTGAGGGACTGCTGTGGGGTGTCTGTGTGTCAGGGAGTGCTATGAGACGTCTGTGTGTGAGAGGGAGTGCTGTGGGATGTCTGTGTGTGTGATGGAGTGCTGTGGACTGTGTGTGTGTATGAGGGAGTGCTGTGGGATGTCTGTGTGTGTGAGGGAGTGCTGTGGGATATCTCTGAGTGTGAGGGAGTGCTGTGAACTGTTTGTGTGTGTGAGGGAGTGCTGTGGGATATCTCTGAGTGTGAGGGAGTGCTGTGAACTGTTTGTGTCTGTGAGGGAGTGCTGTGAACTGTTTTTGTATGCGTGGGAGTGCTGTGGGATGTCTGTGTGTGTGAGGGAGTGCTGCGGGGTGTCTGTGTGTGAGGGAGTGCTGTGGGGTGTCTGTGTGTGTGAGGGAGTGCTGTGGGGTGTCTGTGTGTGAGGGAGTGCTGTGAGATGCCTGTGTATGTGAGGGAGTGCTGTGGGATATCTGTGTGTGTGAGGAAGTGCTGTGGGACGTCTGTGTATGTGAGGGAGTGCTGTCGGATGTCTGTTTGTGTGAGGGAGAGCTGTGGACTGTTTGTGTGTGTGAGGCAGTGATGTGAGATGTCTGTGTGTGTGAGGCAGTGCTGTGAGATGTCTGTGTGTGTGAGGGAGTGCTGTGGGATGTCTGTGTGTGTGAGAGAGTGCTGTGGGGTGTCTGTGTGTGTGAGGGAGTGCTGTGGGATGTCTGTGTATGTGAGGGAGAGCTGTGGGGCGTCTGTGTGTGTGATTGAGTGCTGTGGGATGCCTGTGTGTGTGAGGGAGTGCTGTGTGATGTCTGTGTGTGTGAGGGAGTGCTGTGGGATGTCTGTGTGCGTGAGAGAGTGCTGTGGGGTATCTGTGTATGTGAGGGAGTGCTGTCGGAAGTCTGTGTGTGTGAGGGAGTGCTGTGGACTGCTTGTGTGTGTGAGGCAGTGCTGTGAGATGTCTGTGTGTGTGAGGCAGTGCGGTGTGAAGTCTGTGTATGTGAGGGAGTGCTGTGGGATGTCTGTGTGTTCGAGGGAGTGCTGTGGGATGTCTATGTGTGTGAGGGAGTGCTGTGAGATGTCTGAGTGTGTGAGGGAGTGCTGTGGGATGTCTGTGTGTGTGAGGGAGTCCTGTGGGATGTCTGTGAGTGTGACTGAGTGCTCTGAGATGTCTGTGTGTGTGAGGGAGTGCTATGAGACGTCTGTGTGTGTGAGGGAGTGCTGTGGGAGGTCGGTGTGTGTGAGGGAGTACTGTGGGATGTCTGTGTATGTGAGGAAGTGCTGTGGGATGTCTGTGTGTTCGAGGGAGTGCTGTGGAATGTCTGTGTGTGTGAGGGAGTGCTGTGAGATGTCTGTGTGTGTGAGGGAGTGCTGTGGGATGTCTACGTGTGTGATGGAGTGCTGTGAGATGTCTGTGTGTGTCAGGGAGTGCTATGAGACGTCTGTGTGTGTGAGGGACTGCTGTGGGATGTCTGTGTGTGTGAGGGAGTGCTGTGGGATGTCTGTGTGTGTGAGGGAGTCCTTTGGGATGTCTGTGCGTGAGACGGAGTGCTGTGAGATGTCTGTGTGTGTGAGGGAGTGCTATGAGACGACTGTGTGTGAGGGAGTGCTGTGGGATGTCTGTGTGTTCGAGGGAGTGCTATGAGACGTCTGTGTGTGTGAGGGAGTGCTGTGGACTGTTTGCGTCTGTGAGGGAGTGCTGTGGACTGTTTGTGTGTGTGAGGGAGTGCTATGGGATGTCTGTGTGTGTGAGGGAGTGCTATGAGACGTCTGTGTGTGTGACGGAGTGCTGTGGACTGTTTGTGTGTATGAGGGAGTGCTGTGGGATGTCTGTGTGTGTAAGGGAGTGTTGTGTGATGTCTGTGTGTGTGAGGGAGTACTGTGGGGTTTCTCTGTGTTTGAGGGAGTGCTGTGAGGTATCTGTGTGTGTGAGGGAGTGCTGTGGGATGCCTGTGTGTGTGAGGGAGTGCTGTGGGATGTCTGTGTGTGTGAGGGAGTGCTGTGGGATTCTGTGTATGTGAGGCAGTGCTGTAGGGTGTCTGTGTGTGTGAGGGAGTGCTGTGGGATGTCTGTGTATGTGAGGGAGTGCTGTGGGTTATCTCTGTGTGTGCGGGAGTGCTGTGGGATGTCTTTGTATGTGAGGGAGTGCTGTGGGGTGTCTGTGTGTGAGGGAGTGTTGTGGGATGTCTGTGTGTGTGAGGGAGTACTGTGGGATGTCTGTATATATGAGGGAGTGCTGTGGACTGTTTGTGTGTTTGAGGGAATGCTGTGGGATGTCTGTGTGTGAGGGAGCGCTGTGAACTGTTTGTGTGTGTGAGGGAGTGCAGTGGACTGTTTGTGTGTGTGAGGGAGTGCTGTGAGATATCTGTGTGTGTGAGGGAGTGCTATGGGGTGTCTCTGTGTGAGGGAGTCCTGTGGAATGCCTGTGTGTGTAAGGGAGTGCTGTGGGATGTCTGAGTGTGTGAGGGAGTGCTGTGGGATGTCTGAGTGTGTGAGGCAGTGCTGTGGGATGTCTGAGTGTGTGAGGCAGTGCTGTGGGGTGTCTGTATCTGAGATAGTGCTGTGGAATGTCTGTGTATGTGAGGGAGTGCTGTGAGATGTGTGTGTGTGTGAGGGAGTGCTGTGGGATGTCTGTGTGTGTGAGGGAGTACTGTGGGGTGTCTCTGTGTTTGAGGGAGTACTGTGGGATGTGTGTGTGTATGAGGGAGTGCTGTGGGATGTCTGTGTGTGTGAGGGAGTGCTGTGGGATATCTCTGAGTGTGAGGGAGTGCTGTGAACTGTTTGTGTGTGTGAGGGAGTGCTGTGGGATATCTCTGAGTGTGAGGGAGTGCTGTGAACTGTTTGTGTCTGTGAGGGAGTGCTGTGAACTGTTTTTGTATGCGTGGGAGTGCTGTGGGATGTCTGTGTGTGTGAGGGAGTGCTGCGGGGTGTCTGTGTGTGAGGGAGTGCTGTCGGATGTCTGTTTGTGTGAGGGAGAGCTGTGGGGTGTCTGTGTGTGTGAGGGAGTGCTGTGGGGTGTCTGTGTGTGAGGGAGTGCTGTGAGATGCCTGTGTATGTGAGGGAGTGCTGTGGGATATCTGTGTGTGTGAGGAAGTGCTGTGGGACGTCTGTGTATGTGAGGGAGTGCTGTCGGATGTCTGTTTGTGTGAGGGAGAGCTGTGGACTGTTTGTGCGTGTGAGGCAGTGATGTGAGATGTCTGTGTGTGTGAGGCAGTGCTGTGAGATGTCTGTGTGTGTGAGGGAGTGCTGTGGGATGTCTGTGTGTGTGAGAGAGTGCTGTGGGGTGTCTGTGTGTGTGAGGGAGTGCTGTGGGATGTCTGTGTATGTGAGGGAGAGCTGTGGGGCGTCTGTGTGTGTGATTGAGTGCTGTGGGATGCCTGTGTGTGTGAGGGAGTGCTGTGTGATGTCTGTGTGTGTGAGGGAGTGCTGTGGGATGTCTGTGTGCGTGAGAGAGTGCTGTGGGGTATCTGTGTATGTGAGGGAGTGCTGTCGGAAGTCTGTGTGTGTGAGGGAGTGCTGTGGACTGCTTGTGTGTGTGAGGCAGTGCTGTGAGATGTCTGTGTGTGTGAGGCAGTGCGGTGTGAAGTCTGTGTATGTGAGGGAGTGCTGTGGGATGTCTGTGTGTTCGAGGGAGTGCTGTGGGATGTCTATGTGTGTGAGGGAGTGCTGTGAGATGTCTGAGTGTGTGAGGGAGTGCTGTGGGATGTCTGTGTGTGTGAGGGAGTCCTGTGGGATGTCTGTGAGTGTGACTGAGTGCTCTGAGATGTCTGTGTGTGTGAGGGAGTGCTATGAGACGTCTGTGTGTGTGAGGGAGTGCTGTGGGAGGTCGGTGTGTGTGAGGGAGTACTGTGGGATGTCTGTGTATGTGAGGAAGTGCTGTGGGATGTCTGTGTGTTCGAGGGAGTGCTGTGGAATGTCTGTGTGTGTGAGGGAGTGCTGTGAGATGTCTGTGTGTGTGAGGGAGTGCTGTGGGATGTCTACGTGTGTGATGGAGTGCTGTGAGATGTCTGTGTGTGTCAGGGAGTGCTATGAGACGTCTGTGTGTGTGAGGGACTGCTGTGGGATGTCTGTGTGTGTAAGGGAGTGTTGTGTGATGTCTGTGTGTGTGAGGGAGTACTGTGGGGTTTCTCTGTGTTTGAGGGAGTGCTGTGAGGTATCTGTGTGTGTGAGGGAGTGCTGTGGGATGCCTGTGTGTGTGAGGGAGTGCTGTGGGATGTCTGTGTGTGTGAGGGAGTGCTGTGGGATTCTGTGTATGTGAGGCAGTGCTGTAGGGTGTCTGTGTGTGTGAGGGAGTGCTGTGGGATGTCTGTGTATGTGAGGGAGTGCTGTGGGTTATCTCTGTGTGTGCGGGAGTGCTGTGGGATGTCTTTGTATGTGAGGGAGTGCTGTGGGGTGTCTGTGTGTGAGGGAGTGTTGTGGGATGTCTGTGTGTGTGAGGGAGTACTGTGGGATGTCTGTATATATGAGGGAGTGCTGTGGACTGTTTGTGTGTTTGAGGGAATGCTGTGGGATGTCTGTGTGTGAGGGAGCGCTGTGAACTGTTTGTGTGTGTGAGGGAGTGCAGTGGACTGTTTGTGTGTGTGAGGGAGTGCTGTGAGATATCTGTGTGTGTGAGGGAGTGCTATGGGGTGTCTCTGTGTGAGGGAGTCCTGTGGAATGCCTGTGTGTGTAAGGGAGTGCTGTGGGATGTCTGAGTGTGTGAGGGAGTGCTGTGGGATGTCTGAGTGTGTGAGGCAGTGCTGTGGGATGTCTGAGTGTGTGAGGCAGTGCTGTGGGGTGTCTGTATCTGAGATAGTGCTGTGGAATGTCTGTGTATGTGAGGGAGTGCTGTGAGATGTGTGTGTGTGTGAGGGAGTGCTGTGGGATGTCTGTGTGTGTGAGGGAGTACTGTGGGGTGTCTCTGTGTTTGAGGGAGTACTGTGGGATGTGTGTGTGTATGAGGGAGTGCTGTGGGATGTCTGTGTGTGTGAGGGAGTGCTGTGGGATATCTCTGAGTGTGAGGGAGTGCTGTGAACTGTTTGTGTGTGTGAGGGAGTGCTGTGGGATATCTCTGAGTGTGAGGGAGTGCTGTGAACTGTTTGTGTCTGTGAGGGAGTGCTGTGAACTGTTTTTGTATGCGTGGGAGTGCTGTGGGATGTCTGTGTGTGTGAGGGAGTGCTGCGGGGTGTCTGTGTGTGAGGGAGTGCTGTCGGATGTCTGTTTGTGTGAGGGAGAGCTGTGGACTGTTTGTGTGTGTGAGGCAGTGCTGTGAGATGTCTGTGTGTGTGAGGCAGTGCTGTGAGATGTCTGTGTGTGTGAGGGAGTGCTGTGGGATGTCTGTGTGCGTGAGAGAGTGCTGTGGGGTGTCTGTGTGTGTGAGGGAGTGCTGTGGGATGTCTGTGTATGTGAGGGAGAGCTGTGGGGCGTCTGTGTGTGTGATTGAGTGCTGTGGGATGCCTGTGTGTGTGAGGGAGTGCTGTGTGATGTCTGTGTGTGTGAGGGAGTGCTGTGGGATGTCTGTGTGCGTGAGAGAGTGCTGTGGGGTATCTGTGTATGTGAGGGAGTGCTGTCGGAAGTCTGTGTGTGTGAGGGAGTGCTGTGGACTGCTTGTGTGTGTGAGGCAGTGCTGTGAGATGTCTGTGTGTGTGAGGCAGTGCGGTGTGAAGTCTGTGTATGTGAGGGAGTGCTGTGGGATGTCTGTGTGTTCGAGGGAGTGCTGTGGGATGTCTATGTGTGTGAGGGAGTGCTGTGAGATGTCTGAGTGTGTGAGGGAGTGCTGTGGGATGTCTGTGTGTGTGAGGGAGTCCTGTGGGATGTCTGTGAGTGTGACTGAGTGCTCTGAGATGTCTGTGTGTGTGAGGGAGTGCTATGAGACGTCTGTGTGTGTGAGGGAGTGCTGTGGGAGGTCGGTGTGTGTGAGGGAGTACTGTGGGATGTCTGTGTATGTGAGGAAGTGCTGTGGGATGTCTGTGTGTTCGAGGGAGTGCTGTGGAATGTCTGTGTGTGTGAGGGAGTGCTGTGAGATGTCTGTGTGTGTGAGGGAGTGCTGTGGGATGTCTACATGTGTGATGGAGTGCTGTGAGATGTCTGTGTGTGTCAGGGAGCGCTATGAGACGTCTGTGTGTGTGAGGGACTGCTGTGGGATGTCTGTGTGTGTGAGGGAGTGCTGTGGGATGTCTGTGTGTGTGAGGGAGTCCTTTGGGATGTCTGTGCGTGAGACGGAGTGCTGTGAGATGTCTGTGTGTGTGAGGGAGTGCTATGAGACGACTGTGTGTGAGGGAGTGCTGTGGGATGTCTGTGTGTTCGAGGGAGTGCTATGAGACGTCTGTGTGTGTGAGGGAGTGCTGTGGGATGTCTGTGTGTGTGAGGGAGTGCTGTGGACTGTTTGCGTCTGTGAGGGAGTGCTGTGGACTGTTTGTGTGTGTGAGGGAGTGCTATGGGATGTCTGTGTGTGTGAGGGAGTGCTATGAGACGTCTGTGTGTGTGACGGAGTGCTGTGGACTGTTTGTGTGTATGAGGGAGTGCTGTGGGATGTCTGTGTGTGTAAGGGAGTGTTGTGTGATGTCTGTGTGTGTGAGGGAGTACTGTGGGGTTTCTCTGTGTTTGAGGGAGTGCTGTGAGGTATCTGTGTGTGTGAGGGAGTGCTGTGGGATGCCTGTGTGTGTGAGGGAGTGCTGTGGGATGTCTGTGTGTGAGAGGGAGTGCTGTGGGATTCTGTGTATGTGAGGCAGTGCTGTAGGGTGTCTGTGTGTGTGAGGGAGTGCTGTGGGATGTCTGTGTATGTGAGGGAGTGCTGTGGGTTATCTCTGTGTGTGCGGGAGTGCTGTGGGATGTCTTTGTATGTGAGGGAGTGCTGTGGGGTGTCTGTGTGTGAGGGAGTGTTGTGGGATGTCTGTGTGTGTGAGGGAGTACTGTGGGATGTCTGTATATATGAGGGAGTGCTGTGGACTGTTTGTGTGTTTGAGGGAATGCTGTGGGATGTCTGTGTGTGAGGGAGCGCTGTGAACTGTTTGTGTGTGTGAGGGAGTGCAGTGGACTGTTTGTGTGTGTGAGGGAGTGCTGTGAGATATCTGTGTGTGTGAGGGAGTGCTATGGGGTGTCTCTGTGTGAGGGAGTCCTGTGGAATGCCTGTGTGTGTAAGGGAGTGCTGTGGGATGTCTGAGTGTGTGAGGGAGTGCTGTGGGATGTCTGAGTGTGTGAGGCAGTGCTGTGGGATGTCTGAGTGTGTGAGGCAGTGCTGTGGGGTGTCTGTATCTGAGATAGTGCTGTGGAATGTCTGTGTATGTGAGGGAGTGCTGTGAGATGTGTGTGTGTGTGAGGGAGTGCTGTGGGATGTCTGTGTGTGTGAGGGAGTACTGTGGGGTGTCTCTGTGTTTGAGGGAGTACTGTGGGATGTGTGTGTGTATGAGGGAGTGCTGTGGGATGTCTGTGTGTGTGAGGGAGTGCTGTGGGATATCTCTGAGTGTGAGGGAGTGCTGTGAACTGTTTGTGTGTGTGAGGGAGTGCTGTGGGATATCTCTGAGTGTGAGGGAGTGCTGTGAACTGTTTGTGTCTGTGAGGGAGTGCTGTGAACTGTTTTTGTATGCGTGGGAGTGCTGTGGGATGTCTGTGTGTGTGAGGGAGTGCTGCGGGGTGTCTGTGTGTGAGGGAGTGCTGTGGGGTGTCTGTGTGTGTGAGGGAGTGCTGTGGGGTGTCTGTGTGTGAGGTAGTGCTGTGAGATGCCTGTGTATGTGAGGGAGTGCTGTGGGATATCTGTGTGTGTGAGGAAGTGCTGTGGGACGTCTGTGTATGTGAGGGAGTGCTGTCGGATGTCTGTTTGTGTGAGGGAGAGCTGTGGACTGTTTGTGTGTGTGAGGCAGTGCTGTGAGATGTCTGTGTGTGTGAGGCAGTGCTGTGAGATGTCTGTGTGTGTGAGGGAGTGCTGTGGGATGTCTGTGTGCGTGAGGGAGTGCTGTGGGATGTCTGTGTATGTGAGGGAGAGCTGTGGGGCGTCTGTGTGTGTGATTGAGTGCTGTGGGATGCCTGTGTGTGTGAGGGAGTGCTGTGTGATGTCTGTGTGTGTGAGGGAGTGCTGTGGGATGTCTGTGTGCGTGAGAGAGTGCTGTGGGGTATCTGTGTATGTGAGGGAGTGCTGTCGGAAGTCTGTGTGTGTGAGGGAGTGCTGTGGACTGCTTGTGTGTGTGAGGCAGTGCTGTGAGATGTCTGTGTGTGTGAGGCAGTGCGGTGTGAAGTCTGTGTATGTGAGGGAGTGCTGTGGGATGTCTGTGTGTTCGAGGGAGTGCTGTGGGATGTCTATGTGTGTGAGGGAGTGCTGTGAGATGTCTGAGTGTGTGAGGGAGTGCTGTGGGATGTCTGTGTGTGTGAGGGAGTCCTGTGGGATGTCTGTGAGTGTGACTGAGTGCTCTGAGATGTCTGTGTGTGTGAGGGAGTGCTATGAGACGTCTGTGTGTGTGAGGGAGTGCTGTGGGAGGTCGGTGTGTGTGAGGGAGTACTGTGGGATGTCTGTGTATGTGAGGAAGTGCTGTGGGATGTCTGTGTGTTCGAGGGAGTGCTGTGGAATGTCTGTGTGTGTGAGGGAGTGCTGTGAGATGTCTGTGTGTGTGAGGGAGTGCTGTGGGATGTCTACATGTGTGATGGAGTGCTGTGAGATGTCTGTGTGTGTCAGGGAGCGCTATGAGACGTCTGTGTGTGTGAGGGACTGCTGTGGGATGTCTGTGTGTGTGAGGGAGTGCTGTGGGATGTCTGTGTGTGTGAGGGAGTCCTTTGGGATGTCTGTGCGTGAGACGGAGTGCTGTGAGATGTCTGTGTGTGTGAGGGAGTGCTATGAGACGACTGTGTGTGAGGGAGTGCTGTGGGATGTCTGTGTGTTCGAGGGAGTGCTATGAGACGTCTGTGTGTGTGAGGCAGTGCTGTGGGATGTCTGTGTGTGTGAGGGAGTGCTATGAGACGTCTGTGTGTGTGACGGAGTGCTGTGGACTGTTTGTGTGTATGAGGGAGTGCTGTGGGATGTCTGTGTGTGTAAGGGAGTGTTGTGTGATTTCTGTGTGTGTGAGGGAGTACTGTGGGGTTTCTCTGTGTTTGAGGGAGTGCTGTGAGGTATCTGTGTGTGTGAGGGAGTGCTGTGGGATGCCTGTGTGTGTGAGGGAGTGCTGTGGGATGTCTGTGTGTGTGAGGGAGTGCTGTGGGATTCTGTGTATGTGAGGCAGTGCTGTAGGGTGTCTGTGTGTGTGAGGGAGTGCTGTGGGATGTCTGTGTGGGTGAGTGAGTGCTGTTGGGTGTCTGTGTTTGAGGGAGTGCTGTGGAATGTCTGTGTATGTGAGGGAGTGCTGTGGGTTATCTCTGTGTGTGCGGGAGTGCTGTGGGATGTCTTTGTATGTGAGGGAGTGCTGTGGGGTGTCTGTGTGTGAGGGAGTGTTGTGGGATGTCTGTGTGTGTGAGGGAGTACTGTGGGATGTCTGTATATATGAGGGAGTGCTGTGGACTGTTTGTGTGTTTGAGGGAATGCTGTGGGATGTCTGTGTGTGAGGGAGTGCTGTGAACTGTTTGTGTGTGTGAGGGAGTGCAGTGGACTGTTTGTGTGTGTGAGGGAGTGCTGTGAGATATCTGTGTGTGTGAGGGAGTGCTATGGGGTGTCTCTGTGTGAGGGAGTCCTGTGGAATGCCTGTGTGTGTAAGGGAGTGCTGTGGGATGTCTGAGTGTGTGAGGCAGTGCTGTGGGATGTCTGAGTGTGTGAGGCAGTGCTGTGGGGTGTCTGTGTATGTGAGGGAGTGCTGTGAGATGTGTGTGTGTGTGAGGGAGTGCTGTGGGATGTCTGTGTGTGTGAGGGAGTACTGTGGGGTGTCTCTGTGTTTGAGGGAGTACTGTGGGATGTCTGTGTGTGTGAGGGAGTACTGTGAGATGTCTGTGTGGGAGGGAGTGCTGTGGACTGTCTGTGTGTGTGAGGGAGTGCTGTGGGACATCTGTGCGTGTGAGGGAGTGTTATGGGGTGTCTCTGTGTGAGGGAGTCCTGTGGAATGCCTGTGTGTGTAAGGGAGTGCTGTGGGATGTCTGAGTGTGTGAGGGAGTGCTGTGGGATGTCTGAGTGTGTGAGGCAGTGCTGTGGGATGTCTGAGTGTGTGAGGCAGTGCTGTGGGGTGTCTGTATCTGAGATAGTGCTGTGGAATGTCTGTGTATGTGAGGGTGTGCTGTGAGATGTGTGTGTGTGTGAGGGAGTGCTGTGGGATGTCTGTGTGTGTGAGGGAGTACTGTGGGGTGTCTCTGTGTTTGAGGGAGTACTGTGGGATGTCTGTGTGTGTGAGGGAGTACTGTGAGATGTCTGTGTGGGAGGGAGTGCTGTGGACTGTCTGTGTGTGTGAGGGACTGCTGTGGGACATCTGTGCGTGTGAGGGAGTGCTGTGGACTGTTTGTGTGTATGAGGGTGTGCTGTGGGATGCCTGTGTGTGAGGGAGTGCTGTGGGCTGTCTGTGTGTGTGAGTGAGTGCTGTGGACTGTTTGTGTGTTCGAGGGAGTGCTGTGAGACATCTGTGTGTGTGAGGGAGTACTGTCGGATGTCTGTGTGTTTGAGCGAGTGCTGTGGGATGTCTGTGTGTTCGAGGGAGTGCGGTGTGAAGTCTGTGTATGTGAGGGAGTGCTGTGGGATGTCTGTGTGTTCGAGGGAGTGCTGTGGGATGTCTGTGTGTGTGAGGGAGTGCTGTGAGATGTCTGGGTGTGTGAGGGAGTGCTGTGGGATGTCTGTGTGTGTGAGGGAGTCCTGTGGGATGTCTGTGTGTGTGACTGAGTGCTCTGAGATGTCTGTGTGTGTGAGGGAGTGCTATGAGACGTCTGTGTGTTCGAGGGAGTGCTGTGGAATGTCTGTGTGTGTGAGGGAGTGCTGTGAGATGTCTGTGTGTGTGAGGGAGTGCTGTGGGATGTCTATATGTGTGATGGAGTGCTGTGAGATGTCTGTGTGTGTCAGCGAGTGCTATGAGACGTCTGTGTGTGTGAGGGACTGCTGTGGGATGTCTGTGTGTGCGAGGGAGTGCTGTGGGATGTCTGTGTGTGTCAGGGAGTACTGTGGGATGTCTCTGTATGTGGGGGTGTGCTGTGGGATGTCTGTGTGTTCGAGGGAGTGCTATGAGACGTCTGTATGTGTGAGGGAGTGCTGTGGGATGTCTGTGTGTGTGAGGGAGTGCTGTCGGAAGTCTGTGTGTGTGAGGGAGTGCTGTGGACTGCTTGTGTGTGTGAGGCAGTGCTGTGAGATGTCTGTGTGTGTGAGGCAGTGCGGTGTGAAGTCTGTGTATGTGAGGGAGTGCTGTGGGATGTCTGTGTGTTCGAGGGAGTGCTGTGGGATGTCTATGTGTGTGAGGGAGTGCTGTGAGATGTCTGAGTGTGTGAGGGAGTGCTGTGGGATGTCTGTGTGTGTGAGGGAGTCCTGTGGGATGTCTGTGAGTGTGACTGAGTGCTCTGAGATGTCTGTGTGTGTGAGGGAGTGCTATGAGACGTCTGTGTGTGTGAGGGAGTGCTGTGGGAGGTCGGTGTGTGTGAGGGAGTACTGTGGGATGTCTGTGTATGTGAGGAAGTGCTGTGGGATGTCTGTGTGTTCGAGGGAGTGCTGTGGAATGTCTGTGTGTGTGAGGGAGTGCTGTGAGATGTCTGTGTGTGTGAGGGAGTGCTGTGGGATGTCTACATGTGTGATGGAGTGCTGTGAGATGTCTGTGTGTGTTAGGGAGCGCTATGAGACGTCTGTGTGTGTGAGGGACTGCTGTGGGATGTCTGTGTGTGTGAGGGAGTGCTGTGGGATGTCTGTGTGTGTGAGGGAGTCCTTTGGGATGTCTGTGCGTGAGACGGAGTGCTGTGAGATGTCTGTGTGTGTGAGGGAGTGCTATGAGACGACTGTGTGTGAGGGAGTGCTGTGGGATGTCTGTGTGTTCGAGGGAGTGCTATGAGACGTCTGTGTGTGTGAGGGAGTGCTGTGGGATGTCTGTGTGTGTGAGGGAGTGCTGTGGACTGTTTGCGTCTGTGAGGGAGTGCTGTGGACTGTTTGTGTGTGTGAGGGAGTGCTATGGGATGTCTGTGTGTGTGAGGGAGTGCTATGAGACGTCTGTGTGTGTGACGGAGTGCTGTGGACTGTTTGTGTGTATGAGGGAGTGCTGTGGGATGTCTGTGTGTGTAAGGGAGTGTTGTGTGATGTCTGTGTGTGTGAGGGAGTACTGTGGGGTTTCTCTGTGTTTGAGGGAGTGCTGTGAGGTATCTGTGTGTGTGAGGGAGTGCTGTGGGATGCCTGTGTGTGTGAGGGAGTGCTGTGGGATGTCTGTGTGTGAGAGGGAGTGCTGTGGGATTCTGTGTATGTGAGGCAGTGCTGTAGGGTGTCTGTGTGTGTGAGGGAGTGCTGTGGGATGTCTGTGTATGTGAGGGAGTGCTGTGGGTTATCTCTGTGTGTGCGGGAGTGCTGTGGGATGTCTTTGTATGTGAGGGAGTGCTGTGGGGTGTCTGTGTGTGAGGGAGTGTTGTGGGATGTCTGTGTGTGTGAGGGAGTACTGTGGGATGTCTGTATATATGAGGGAGTGCTGTGGACTGTTTGTGTGTTTGAGGGAATGCTGTGGGATGTCTGTGTGTGAGGGAGCGCTGTGAACTGTTTGTGTGTGTGAGGGAGTGCAGTGGACTGTTTGTGTGTGTGAGGGAGTGCTGTGAGATATCTGTGTGTGTGAGGGAGTGCTATGGGGTGTCTCTGTGTGAGGGAGTCCTGTGGAATGCCTGTGTGTGTAAGGGAGTGCTGTGGGATGTCTGAGTGTGTGAGGGAGTGCTGTGGGATGTCTGAGTGTGTGAGGCAGTGCTGTGGGATGTCTGAGTGTGTGAGGCAGTGCTGTGGGGTGTCTGTATCTGAGATAGTGCTGTGGAATGTCTGTGTATGTGAGGGAGTGCTGTGAGATGTGTGTGTGTGTGAGGGAGTGCTGTGGGATGTCTGTGTGTGTGAGGGAGTACTGTGGGGTGTCTCTGTGTTTGAGGGAGTACTGTGGGATGTGTGTGTGTATGAGGGAGTGCTGTGGGATGTCTGTGTGTGTGAGGGAGTGCTGTGGGATATCTCTGAGTGTGAGGGAGTGCTGTGAACTGTTTGTGTGTGTGAGGGAGTGCTGTGGGATATCTCTGAGTGTGAGGGAGTGCTGTGAACTGTTTGTGTCTGTGAGGGAGTGCTGTGAACTGTTTTTGTATGCGTGGGAGTGCTGTGGGATGTCTGTGTGTGTGAGGGAGTGCTGCGGGGTGTCTGTGTGTGAGGGAGTGCTGTGGGGTGTCTGTGTGTGTGAGGGAGTGCTGTGGGGTGTCTGTGTGTGAGGTAGTGCTGTGAGATGCCTGTGTATGTGAGGGAGTGCTGTGGGATATCTGTGTGTGTGAGGAAGTGCTGTGGGACGTCTGTGTATGTGAGGGAGTGCTGTCGGATGTCTGTTTGTGTGAGGGAGAGCTGTGGACTGTTTGTGTGTGTGAGGCAGTGCTGTGAGATGTCTGTGTGTGTGAGGCAGTGCTGTGAGATGTCTGTGTGTGTGAGGGAGTGCTGTGGGATGTCTGTGTGCGTGAGAGAGTGCTGTGGGGTGTCTGTGTGTGTGAGGGAGTGCTGTGGGATGTCTGTGTATGTGAGGGAGAGCTGTGGGGCGTCTGTGTGTGTGATTGAGTGCTGTGGGATGCCTGTGTGTGTGAGGGAGTGCTGTGTGATGTCTGTGTGTGTGAGGGAGTGCTGTGGGATGTCTGTGTGCGTGAGAGAGTGCTGTGGGGTATCTGTGTATGTGAGGGAGTGCTGTCGGAAGTCTGTGTGTGTGAGGGAGTGCTGTGGACTGCTTGTGTGTGTGAGGCAGTGCTGTGAGATGTCTGTGTGTGTGAGGCAGTGCGGTGTGAAGTCTGTGTATGTGAGGGAGTGCTGTGGGATGTCTGTGTGTTCGAGGGAGTGCTGTGGGATGTCTATGTGTGTGAGGGAGTGCTGTGGGGTATCTGTGTATGTGAGGGAGTGCTGTCGGAAGTCTGTGTGTGTGAGGGAGTGCTGTGGACTGCTTGTGTGTGTGAGGCAGTGCTGTGAGATGTCTGTGTGTGTGAGGCAGTGCGGTGTGAAGTCTGTGTATGTGAGGGAGTGCTGTGGGATGTCTGTGTGTTCGAGGGAGTGCTGTGGGATGTCTATGTGTGTGAGGGAGTGCTGTGAGATGTCTGAGTGTGTGAGGGAGTGCTGTGGGATGTCTGTGTGTGTGAGGGAGTCCTGTGGGATGTCTGTGAGTGTGACTGAGTGCTCTGAGATGTCTGTGTGTGTGAGGGAGTGCTATGAGACGTCTGTGTGTGTGAGGGAGTGCTGTGGGAGGTCGGTGTGTGTGAGGGAGTACTGTGGGATGTCTGTGTATGTGAGGAAGTGCTGTGGGATGTCTGTGTGTTCGAGGGAGTGCTGTGGAATGTCTGTGTGTGTGAGGGAGTGCTGTGAGATGTCTGTGTGTGTGAGGGAGTGCTGTGGGATGTCTACATGTGTGATGGAGTGCTGTGAGATGTCTGTGTGTGTCAGGGAGCGCTATGAGACGTCTGTGTGTGTGAGGGACTGCTGTGGGATGTCTGTGTGTGTGAGGGAGTGCTGTGGGATGTCTGTGTGTGTGAGGGAGTCCTTTGGGATGTCTGTGCGTGAGACGGAGTGCTGTGAGATGTCTGTGTGTGTGAGGGAGTGCTATGAGACGACTGTGTGTGAGGGAGTGCTGTGGGATGTCTGTGTGTTCGAGGGAGTGCTATGAGACGTCTGTGTGTGTGAGGCAGTGCTGTGGGATGTCTGTGTGTGTGAGGGAGTGCTATGAGACGTCTGTGTGTGTGACGGAGTGCTGTGGACTGTTTGTGTGTATGAGGGAGTGCTGTGGGATGTCTGTGTGTGTAAGGGAGTGTTGTGTGATGTCTGTGTGTGTGAGGGAGTACTGTGGGGTTTCTCTGTGTTTGAGGGAGTGCTGTGAGGTATCTGTGTGTGTGAGGGAGTGCTGTGGGATGCCTGTGTGTGTGAGGGAGTGCTGTGGGATGTCTGTGTGTGTGAGGGAGTGCTGTGGGATTCTGTGTATGTGAGGCAGTGCTGTAGGGTGTCTGTGTGTGTGAGGGAGTGCTGTGGGATGTCTGTGTGGGTGAGTGAGTGCTGTTGGGTGTCTGTGTTTGAGGGAGTGCTGTGGAATGTCTGTGTATGTGAGGGAGTGCTGTGGGTTATCTCTGTGTGTGCGGGAGTGCTGTGGGATGTCTTTGTATGTGAGGGAGTGCTGTGGGGTGTCTGTGTGTGAGGGAGTGTTGTGGGATGTCTGTGTGTGTGAGGGAGTACTGTGGGATGTCTGTATATATGAGGGAGTGCTGTGGACTGTTTGTGTGTTTGAGGGAATGCTGTGGGATGTCTGTGTGTGAGGGAGTGCTGTGAACTGTTTGTGTGTGTGAGGGAGTGCAGTGGACTGTTTGTGTGTGTGAGGGAGTGCTGTGAGATATCTGTGTGTGTGAGGGAGTGCTATGGGGTGTCTCTGTGTGAGGGAGTCCTGTGGAATGCCTGTGTGTGTAAGGGAGTGCTGTGGGATGTCTGAGTGTGTGAGGCAGTGCTGTGGGATGTCTGAGTGTGTGAGGCAGTGCTGTGGGGTGTCTGTGTATGTGAGGGAGTGCTGTGAGATGTGTGTGTGTGTGAGGGAGTGCTGTGGGATGTCTGTGTGTGTGAGGGAGTACTGTGGGGTGTCTCTGTGTTTGAGGGAGTACTGTGGGATGTCTGTGTGTGTGAGGGAGTACTGTGAGATGTCTGTGTGGGAGGGAGTGCTGTGGACTGTCTGTGTGTGTGAGGGAGTGCTGTGGGACATCTGTGCGTGTGAGGGAGTGCTATGGGGTGTCTCTGTGTGAGGGAGTCCTGTGGAATGCCTGTGTGTGTAAGGGAGTGCTGTGGGATGTCTGAGTGTGTGAGGGAGTGCTGTGGGATGTCTGAGTGTGTGAGGCAGTGCTGTGGGATGTCTGAGTGTGTGAGGCAGTGCTGTGGGGTGTCTGTATCTGAGATAGTGCTGTGGAATGTCTGTGTATGTGAGGGTGTGCTGTGAGATGTGTGTGTGTGTGAGGGAGTGCTGTGGGATGTCTGTGTGTGTGAGGGAGTACTGTGGGGTGTCTCTGTGTTTGAGGGAGTACTGTGGGATGTCTGTGTGTGTGAGGGAGTACTGTGAGATGTCTGTGTGGGAGGGAGTGCTGTGGACTGTCTGTGTGTGTGAGGGACTGCTGTGGGACATCTGTGCGTGTGAGGGAGTGCTGTGGACTGTTTGTGTGTATGAGGGTGTGCTGTGGGATGCCTGTGTGTGAGGGAGTGCTGTGGGCTGTCTGTGTGTGTGAGGGAGTGCTGTGGACTGTTTGTGTGTTCGAGGGAGTGCTGTGAGACATCTGTGTGTGTGAGGGAGTACTGTCGGATGTCTGTGTGTTTGAGCGAGTGCTGTGGGATGTCTGTGTGTTCGAGGGAGTGCGGTGTGAAGTCTGTGTATGTGAGGGAGTGCTGTGGGATGTCTGTGTGTTCGAGGGAGTGCTGTGGGATGTCTGTGTGTGTGAGGGAGTGCTGTGAGATGTCTGGGTGTGTGAGGGAGTGCTGTGGGATGTCTGTGTGTGCGAGGGAGTGCTGTGGGATGTCTGTGTGTGTCAGGGAGTACTGTGGGATGTCTGTGTATGTGGGGGTGTGCTGTGGGATGTCTGTGTGTTCGAGGGAGTGCTATGAGACGTCTGTATGTGTGAGGGAGTGCTGTGGGATGTCTGTGTGTGTGAGGGAGTGCTGTCGGAAGTCTGTGTGTGTGAGGGAGTGCTGTGGACTGCTTGTGTGTGTGAGGCAGTGCTGTGAGATGTCTGTGTGTGTGAGGCAGTGCGGTGTGAAGTCTGTGTATGTGAGGGAGTGCTGTGGGATGTCTGTGTGTTCGAGGGAGTGCTGTGGGATGTCTATGTGTGTGAGGGAGTGCTGTGAGATGTCTGAGTGTGTGAGGGAGTGCTGTGGGATGTCTGTGTGTGTGAGGGAGTCCTGTGGGATGTCTGTGAGTGTGACTGAGTGCTCTGAGATGTCTGTGTGTGTGAGGGAGTGCTATGAGACGTCTGTGTGTGTGAGGGAGTGCTGTGGGAGGTCGGTGTGTGTGAGGGAGTACTGTGGGATGTCTGTGTATGTGAGGAAGTGCTGTGGGATGTCTGTGTGTTCGAGGGAGTGCTGTGGAATGTCTGTGTGTGTGAGGGAGTGCTGTGAGATGTCTGTGTGTGTGAGGGAGTGCTGTGGGATGTCTACATGTGTGATGGAGTGCTGTGAGATGTCTGTGTGTGTCAGGGAGCGCTATGAGACGTCTGTGTGTGTGAGGGACTGCTGTGGGATGTCTGTGTGTGTGAGGGAGTGCTGTGGGATGTCTGTGTGTGTGAGGGAGTCCTTTGGGATGTCTGTGCGTGAGACGGAGTGCTGTGAGATGTCTGTGTGTGTGAGGGAGTGCTATGAGACGACTGTGTGTGAGGGAGTGCTGTGGGATGTCTGTGTGTTCGAGGGAGTGCTATGAGACGTCTGTGTGTGTGAGGGAGTGCTGTGGGATGTCTGTGTGTGTGAGGGAGTGCTGTGGACTGTTTGCGTCTGTGAGGGAGTGCTGTGGACTGTTTGTGTGTGTGAGGGAGTGCTATGGGATGTCTGTGTGTGTGAGGGAGTGCTATGAGACGTCTGTGTGTGTGACGGAGTGCTGTGGACTGTTTGTGTGTATGAGGGAGTGCTGTGGGATGTCTGTGTGTGTAAGGGAGTGTTGTGTGATGTCTGTGTGTGTGAGGGAGTACTGTGGGGTTTCTCTGTGTTTGAGGGAGTGCTGTGAGGTATCTGTGTGTGTGAGGGAGTGCTGTGGGATGCCTGTGTGTGTGAGGGAGTGCTGTGGGATGTCTGTGTGTGAGAGGGAGTGCTGTGGGATTCTGTGTATGTGAGGCAGTGCTGTAGGGTGTCTGTGTGTGTGAGGGAGTGCTGTGGGATGTCTGTGTATGTGAGGGAGTGCTGTGGGTTATCTCTGTGTGTGCGGGAGTGCTGTGGGATGTCTTTGTATGTGAGGGAGTGCTGTGGGGTGTCTGTGTGTGAGGGAGTGTTGTGGGATGTCTGTGTGTGTGAGGGAGTACTGTGGGATGTCTGTATATATGAGGGAGTGCTGTGGACTGTTTGTGTGTTTGAGGGAATGCTGTGGGATGTCTGTGTGTGAGGGAGCGCTGTGAACTGTTTGTGTGTGTGAGGGAGTGCAGTGGACTGTTTGTGTGTGTGAGGGAGTGCTGTGAGATATCTGTGTGTGTGAGGGAGTGCTATGGGGTGTCTCTGTGTGAGGGAGTCCTGTGGAATGCCTGTGTGTGTAAGGGAGTGCTGTGGGATGTCTGAGTGTGTGAGGGAGTGCTGTGGGATGTCTGAGTGTGTGAGGCAGTGCTGTGGGATGTCTGAGTGTGTGAGGCAGTGCTGTGGGGTGTCTGTATCTGAGATAGTGCTGTGGAATGTCTGTGTATGTGAGGGAGTGCTGTGAGATGTGTGTGTGTGTGAGGGAGTGCTGTGGGATGTCTGTGTGTGTGAGGGAGTACTGTGGGGTGTCTCTGTGTTTGAGGGAGTACTGTGGGATGTGTGTGTGTATGAGGGAGTGCTGTGGGATGTCTGTGTGTGTGAGGGAGTGCTGTGGGATATCTCTGAGTGTGAGGGAGTGCTGTGAACTGTTTGTGTGTGTGAGGGAGTGCTGTGGGATATCTCTGAGTGTGAGGGAGTGCTGTGAACTGTTTGTGTCTGTGAGGGAGTGCTGTGAACTGTTTTTGTATGCGTGGGAGTGCTGTGGGATGTCTGTGTGTGTGAGGGAGTGCTGCGGGGTGTCTGTGTGTGAGGGAGTGCTGTGGGGTGTCTGTGTGTGTGAGGGAGTGCTGTGGGGTGTCTGTGTGTGAGGTAGTGCTGTGAGATGCCTGTGTATGTGAGGGAGTGCTGTGGGATATCTGTGTGTGTGAGGAAGTGCTGTGGGACGTCTGTGTATGTGAGGGAGTGCTGTCGGATGTCTGTTTGTGTGAGGGAGAGCTGTGGACTGTTTGTGTGTGTGAGGCAGTGCTGTGAGATGTCTGTGTGTGTGAGGCAGTGCTGTGAGATGTCTGTGTGTGTGAGGGAGTGCTGTGGGATGTCTGTGTGCGTGAGAGAGTGCTGTGGGGTGTCTGTGTGTGTGAGGGAGTGCTGTGGGATGTCTGTGTATGTGAGGGAGAGCTGTGGGGCGTCTGTGTGTGTGATTGAGTGCTGTGGGATGCCTGTGTGTGTGAGGGAGTGCTGTGTGATGTCTGTGTGTGTGAGGGAGTGCTGTGGGATGTCTGTGTGTGTAAGGGAGTGTTGTGTGATGTCTGTGTGTGTGAGGGAGTACTGTGGGGTTTCTCTGTGTTTGAGGGAGTGCTGTGAGGTATCTGTGTGTGTGAGGGAGTGCTGTGGGATGCCTGTGTGTGTGAGGGAGTGCTGTGGGATGTCTGTGTGTGTGAGGGAGTGCTGTGGGATTCTGTGTATGTGAGGCAGTGCTGTAGGGTGTCTGTGTGTGTGAGGGAGTGCTGTGGGATGTCTGTGTGGGTGAGTGAGTGCTGTTGGGTGTCTGTGTTTGAGGGAGTGCTGGGGAATGTCTGTGTATGTGAGGGAGTGCTGTGGGTTATCTCTGTGTGTGCGGGAGTGCTGTGGGATGTCTTTGTATGTGAGGGAGTGCTGTGGGGTGTCTGTGTGTGAGGGAGTGTTGTGGGATGTCTGTGTGTGTGAGGGAGTACTGTGGGATGTCTGTATATATGAGGGAGTGCTGTGGACTGTTTGTGTGTTTGAGGGAATGCTGTGGGATGTCTGTGTGTGAGGGAGTGCTGTGAACTGTTTGTGTGTGTGAGGGAGTGCAGTGGACTGTTTGTGTGTGTGAGGGAGTGCTGTGAGATATCTGTGTGTGTGAGGGAGTGCTATGGGGTGTCTCTGTGTGAGGGAGTCCTGTGGAATGCCTGTGTGTGTAAGGGAGTGCTGTGGGATGTCTGAGTGTGTGAGGCAGTGCTGTGGGATGTCTGAGTGTGTGAGGCAGTGCTGTGGGGTGTCTGTGTATGTGAGGGAGTGCTGTGAGATGTGTGTGTGTGTGAGGGAGTGCTGTGGGATGTCTGTGTGTGTGAGGGAGTACTGTGGGGTGTCTCTGTGTTTGAGGGAGTACTGTGGGGTGTCTGTGTGTGTGAGGGAGTACTGTGAGATGTCTGTGTGGGAGGGAGTGCTGTGGACTGTCTGTGTGTGTGAGGGAGTGCTGTGGGACATCTGTGCGTGTGAGGGAGTGCTATGGGGTGTCTCTGTGTGAGGGAGTCCTGTGGAATGCCTGTGTGTGTAAGGGAGTGCTGTGGGATGTCTGAGTGTGTGAGGGAGTGCTGTGGGATGTCTGAGTGTGTGAGGCAGTGCTGTGGGATGTCTGAGTGTGTGAGGCAGTGCTGTGGGGTGTCTGTATCTGAGATAGTGCTGTGGAATGTCTGTGTATGTGAGGGTGTGCTGTGAGATGTGTGTGTGTGTGAGGGAGTGCTGTGGGATGTCTGTGTGTGTGAGGGAGTACTGTGGGGTGTCTCTGTGTTTGAGGGAGTACTGTGGGATGTCTGTGTGTGTGAGGGAGTACTGTGAGATGTCTGTGTGGGAGGGAGTGCTGTGGACTGTCTGTGTGTGTGAGGGACTGCTGTGGGACATCTGTGCGTGTGAGGGAGTGCTGTGGACTGTTTGTGTGTATGAGGGTGTGCTGTGGGATGCCTGTGTGTGAGGGAGTGCTGTGGGCTGTCTGTGTGTGTGAGGGAGTGCTGTGGACTGTTTGTGTGTTCGAGGGAGTGCTGTGAGACATCTGTGTGTGTGAGGGAGTACTGTCGGATGTCTGTGTGTTTGAGCGAGTGCTGTGGGATGTCTGTGTGTTCGAGGGAGTGCGGTGTGAAGTCTGTGTATGTGAGGGAGTGCTGTGGGATGTCTGTGTGTTCGAGGGAGTGCTGTGGGATGTCTGTGTGTGTGAGGGAGTGCTGTGAGATGTCTGGGTGTGTGAGGGAGTGCTGTGGGATGTCTGTGTGTGCGAGGGAGTGCTGTGGGATGTCTGTGTGTGTCAGGGAGTACTGTGGGATGTCTGTGTATGTGGGGGTGTGCTGTGGGATGTCTGTGTGTTCGAGGGAGTGCTATGAGACGTCTGTATGTGTGAGGGAGTGCTGTGGGATGTCTGTGTGTGTGAGGGAGTGCTGTCGGAAGTCTGTGTGTGTGAGGGAGTGCTGTGGACTGCTTGTGTGTGTGAGGCAGTGCTGTGAGATGTCTGTGTGTGTGAGGCAGTGCGGTGTGAAGTCTGTGTATGTGAGGGAGTGCTGTGGGATGTCTGTGTGTTCGAGGGAGTGCTGTGGGATGTCTATGTGTGTGAGGGAGTGCTGTGAGATGTCTGAGTGTGTGAGGGAGTGCTGTGGGATGTCTGTGTGTGTGAGGGAGTCCTGTGGGATGTCTGTGAGTGTGACTGAGTGCTCTGAGATGTCTGTGTGTGTGAGGGAGTGCTATGAGACGTCTGTGTGTGTGAGGGAGTGCTGTGGGAGGTCGGTGTGTGTGAGGGAGTACTGTGGGATGTCTGTGTATGTGAGGAAGTGCTGTGGGATGTCTGTGTGTTCGAGGGAGTGCTGTGGAATGTCTGTGTGTGTGAGGGAGTGCTGTGAGATGTCTGTGTGTGTGAGGGAGTGCTGTGGGATGTCTACATGTGTGATGGAGTGCTGTGAGATGTCTGTGTGTGTTAGGGAGCGCTATGAGACGTCTGTGTGTGTGAGGGACTGCTGTGGGATGTCTGTGTGTGTGAGGGAGTGCTGTGGGATGTCTGTGTGTGTGAGGGAGTCCTTTGGGATGTCTGTGCGTGAGACGGAGTGCTGTGAGATGTCTGTGTGTGTGAGGGAGTGCTATGAGACGACTGTGTGTGAGGGAGTGCTGTGGGATGTCTGTGTGTTCGAGGGAGTGCTATGAGACGTCTGTGTGTGTGAGGGAGTGCTGTGGGATGTCTGTGTGTGTGAGGGAGTGCTGTGGACTGTTTGCGTCTGTGAGGGAGTGCTGTGGACTGTTTGTGTGTGTGAGGGAGTGCTATGGGATGTCTGTGTGTGTGAGGGAGTGCTATGAGACGTCTGTGTGTGTGACGGAGTGCTGTGGACTGTTTGTGTGTATGAGGGAGTGCTGTGGGATGTCTGTGTGTGTAAGGGAGTGTTGTGTGATGTCTGTGTGTGTGAGGGAGTACTGTGGGGTTTCTCTGTGTTTGAGGGAGTGCTGTGAGGTATCTGTGTGTGTGAGGGAGTGCTGTGGGATGCCTGTGTGTGTGAGGGAGTGCTGTGGGATGTCTGTGTGTGAGAGGGAGTGCTGTGGGATTCTGTGTATGTGAGGCAGTGCTGTAGGGTGTCTGTGTGTGTGAGGGAGTGCTGTGGGATGTCTGTGTATGTGAGGGAGTGCTGTGGGTTATCTCTGTGTGTGCGGGAGTGCTGTGGGATGTCTTTGTATGTGAGGGAGTGCTGTGGGGTGTCTGTGTGTGAGGGAGTGTTGTGGGATGTCTGTGTGTGTGAGGGAGTACTGTGGGATGTCTGTATATATGAGGGAGTGCTGTGGACTGTTTGTGTGTTTGAGGAATGCTGTGGGATGTCTGTGTGTGAGGGAGCGCTGTGAACTGTTTGTGTGTGTGAGGGAGTGCAGTGGACTGTTTGTGTGTGTGAGGGAGTGCTGTGAGATGTCTGTGTGTGTGAGGGAGTGCTATGGGGTGTCTCTGTGTGAGGGAGTCCTGTGGAATGCCTGTGTGTGTAAGGAGTGCTGTGGGATGTCTGAGTGTGTGAGGGAGTGCTGTGGGATGTCTGAGTGTGTGAGGCAGTGCTGTGGGATGTCTGAGTGTGTGAGGCAGTGCTGTGGGGTGTCTGTATCTGAGATAGTGCTGTGGAATGTCTGTGTATGTGAGGGAGTGCTGTGAGATGTGTGTGTGTGTGAGGGAGTGCTGTGGATGTCTGTGTGTGTGAGGGAGTACTGTGGGGTGTCTCTGTGTTTGAGGGAGTACTGTGGGATGTGTGTGTGTATGAGGGAGTGCTGTGGGATGTCTGTGTGTGTGAGGGAGTGCTGTGGGATATCTCTGAGTGTGAGGGAGTGCTGTGAACTGTTTGTGTGTGTGAGGAGTGCTGTGGGATATCTCTGAGTGTGAGGGAGTGCTGTGAACTGTTTGTGTCTGTGAGGGAGTGCTGTGAACTGTTTTTGTATGCGTGGGAGTGCTGTGGGATGTCTGTGTGTGTGAGGGAGTGCTGCGGGGTGTCTGTGTGTGAGGGAGTGCTGTGGGGTGTCTGTGTGTGTGAGGGAGTGCTGTGGGGTGTCTGTGTGTGAGGTAGTGCTGTGAGATGCCTGTGTATGTGAGGGAGTGCTGTGGGATATCTGTGTGTGTGAGGAAGTGCTGTGGGACGTCTGTGTATGTGAGGGAGTGCTGTCGGATGTCTGTTTGTGTGAGGGAGAGCTGTGGACTGTTTGTGTGTGTGAGGCAGTGCTGTGAGATGTCTGTGTGTGTGAGGCAGTGCTGTGAGATGTCTGTGTGTGTGAGGGAGTGCTGTGGGATGTCTGTGTGCGTGAGAGAGTGCTGTGGGGTGTCTGTGTGTGTGAGGGAGTGCTGTGGGATGTCTGTGTATGTGAGGGAGAGCTGTGGGGCGTCTGTGTGTGTGATTGAGTGCTGTGGGATGCCTGTGTGTGTGAGGGAGTGCTGTGTGATGTCTGTGTGTGTGAGGGAGTGCTGTGGGATGTCTGTGTGCGTGAGAGAGTGCTGTGGGGTATCTGTGTATGTGAGGGAGTGCTGTCGGAAGTCTGTGTGTGTGAGGGAGTGCTGTGGACTGCTTGTGTGTGTGAGGCAGTGCTGTGAGATGTCTGTGTGTGTGAGGCAGTGCGGTGTGAAGTCTGTGTATGTGAGGGAGTGCTGTGGGATGTCTGTGTGTTCGAGGGAGTGCTGTGGGATGTCTATGTGTGTGAGGGAGTGCTGTGGGGTATCTGTGTATGTGAGGGAGTGCTGTCGGAAGTCTGTGTGTGTGAGGGAGTGCTGTGGACTGCTTGTGTGTGTGAGGCAGTGCTGTGAGATGTCTGTGTGTGTGAGGCAGTGCGGTGTG